>NW_021822351.1:212821-512821 GCF_901001165.1 Salmo trutta | reverse complement strand
ACTAGCTACTACTAACGTTGACTAGACTACTAGCTACTGCTAACGTTGACTAGACTACCAGCTACTGCTAACGTTGACTAGACTACCAGCTACTGCTAACGTTGACTAGACTACTAGCTACTGCTAACGTTGACTAGACTACCAGCTACTGCTAACGTTGACTAGACTACCAGCTACTGCTAACGTTGACTAGACTACCAGCTACTGCTAACGTTGACTATACTACTAGCTACTGCTAACGTTGACTAGACTACTAGCTACTGCTAACGTTGACTAGACTACCAGCTACTACTAACTTTGGACAACATTTTAATTTTTGTTTATCTGTTTCACACATCCATGTGCTTTTATGGAAAATGATAAATGAGGTGTTTACAACAAACAAAGAGCCTTCTGAATTTGTCAGATAGCAGTCATGTAGGCTACTGTTATCATCATCACTTCTAAGTGGTACACACTGCTAAAGCTGTTGACTAAATCAATAGAGCACTTTAACCATGGGTTTAGAGCCCCCTCTCCCATCAACTGTTCATTGACGGTCTTTAATGCTCCATTCAAAACGCATGTGACGATAGTGGAGCATTATAATAATAATGCATAGCCTGTAAAACACTGTAGGCCTACATAACACTATACTAAAGATAGCCTACACTAACGTATTCTCACCAGGAGAGGGCGTAATCACTATGGGTACACACAGAGAACATCTACATTTTTATCCTCCTGGTGTGCCGGAGGTGGATTTGGGCCTAAAAATGGACACTTATTTCCCAAGTTATTTAAAGGTGTTATTTTAGGTTGCATGTAACTTTTTCTTAAACATTTTTTTGGAAGTACATACTGGTTGGGACAGCAGTAATGATCATAGTTGTTCAGTGAAACTCCATTTTTTTGTTAAAAGTCCAAAATGTATTTTGACATTATTAAGCTTGAAAAGGAGAATCTCCATATTCAACATCTCCTGTAAGCCGTCAGGCTCGTTCAGTCCATTATTAGCCTACATAGTGCCGTTTTTACAATTCCTACATTATTAAAAAAAGAACATAATCACATTTAGCACTTCAAATCAAATCAGATGTTATTTGTGACATACACATGGTTAGCAGATGTTATTGGTGACATACACATGGTTAGCAGATGTTATTGGTGACATACACATGGTTAGCAGATGTTATTGGTCACATACACATGGTTAGCAGATGTTATTGGTCACATACACATGTTAGTAGATGTTATTGGTCACATACACATGGTTAGCAGATGTTATTGGTCACATACACATGGTTAGCAGATGTTATTGTGAGTGTAGTGAAATGCTTATGCTTCTAGATCCGACAGTGCAGCAGTATCTAACAGGTAATATCTAACAATTCCACAACAAAACCTAATACACACAATCTAGTAAAGGAATGGGATAAGAATATATACATATAAATATATGGATGAGCAGTGTTAGAGCGGCTGAAGCAATAGATAGTAAATCAAATCAAACTTTATTTGTCACATGCGACGAATGCAACATGTGTAGACCTTACCGTGAAATGCTTACTTACAAGCCCATAACCAACAGTGCAGTTCAAGAA
Source organism: Salmo trutta (assembly GCF_901001165.1). NCBI lineage: Eukaryota > Metazoa > Chordata > Actinopteri > Salmoniformes > Salmonidae > Salmo > Salmo trutta. The sequence goes on along the minus strand of NW_021822351.1, from coordinate 511,238 downwards.
GAGTAAAGAAAATATTTACCAAAAAAACTAAAGTAAAAAATTATGAAAAGTAACACAATAACATAACAATAACGGGGCTATATACAGGGGGTACCGGTATCGAGTCAGTGTGCGGGGGTACAGGTTAGAGGTAATTTGTACATGTAGGTAGGGTGAAGTGACTATGCATAGAAAATAAACAGTGAGTAGCAGCAGTGTAAAAAACAAGGGGGTCAATGTAATAGTCCGGCAGCCATTTGATTAGTTGTTCAGCAGTCTTATGGCTTGGGGGTAGAAGCTGTTAAGGAGCCTTTTGGTCCTAGACTTGGCGCTCCGGTACTGCTTGCCATGTAGTAGCAGAGAAAACAGTCTATGACTCAGGTGACTGGAGTCTCTGACAATTTTATGGGCCTTCCTCTGACACCACCTAGTATATAGGTCCTGGATGTCAGGAAGCTTGGCCCCAGTGATGTACTGGGCCGTACGCTCTACCCTCTGTAACGCCTTATGGTCAGATGCGAAGCAGTTGCCATACCAGGCGGTGATGCAACCGGTCAGGATGCTCTCCATGGTGCAGCTGTAGAACTTTTTGAGGATCTCGGGACCCATGCCAAATCTTTTCAGTCTCCTGAGGGGGAAAAGGTTTTGTCGTGCCCTCTTCACAACTGTCTTGGTGTGTTTGGACCATGATAGTTCGTTGGTGATGTGGACACCAAGGAACTTGAAACTCTCGACCCCGCTCCACTACAGCCCCGTTGATGTTAAAGGGGGCCTGTTCGGCCCGCCTTTTCCTGTAGTCCACGATCAGCTCCTTTGTCTTGCTCACATTGAGGGAGAGGTTGTTGTCCTGGCACCACACTGCCAGTTCTCTGACCTCCTCCAAATAGGCTGTCTCATCGTTGTCGGTGATCAGGCCTACCACTGTTGTGTCGTCAGCAAACTTAATGATGGTGTTGGAGTCGTGTTTGGCCACACAGTCGTGGGTGAATAGGGAGTACAGGAGGGGACGAAGTACACACCCCTGAGGGGCCCCCGTGTTGAGGATCAGCATGGCAGACGTGTTGTTGCCTACCCTTACCACCTGCACAGGGACTATGGTGGTCTGCTTGAAACATGTAGGTATTACAGACTCAGTCAGGGAGAGGTTGAAAATGTCGGTGAAGACACTTGCCAGTTGGTCAGCGCATGCTTTGAGTACACGTCCTGGTAATCCGTCTGGCCCAGCGGCTTTGTGAATGTTGACCTGGTTAAAGGTCTTGCTCACATCGGCTACCGAGAGCGTTATCACACAGTCATCCAGAACAGCTGGTGCTAACCTAGATGAAGAATACAGTATACATTATATACATATGAGATGAGTAATGCGAGATATGTAAACATTCTTAAAGTGGCATTATTAAAGTGACTAGAGTTCCATTTATTATAGTGGCCAATGATATCAAGTCTGTAGGTAGAAGCTGTTTTTAAATCTCTCTGTCCCAGCTTTGATGCACCTGTACTGACCTCGCCTTCTGGATGATAGCGGGGTGAACAGGCAGTGGCTCAGGTGGTTATTGTCCTTGATCTTTTATCCCTTCCTGTGACATCGGGTGTTGTAGGTGTCCTGGAGGGCAGGTAGTTTGCCCCCGGTGATGCGTTGTGCATACCGCACCACCCTCTGGAGAGCCTTGCGGTTGTGGGCGGTGCAGTTGCCGTACCAGGCGGTGATACAGCCCGACAGGATGCTCTCAAATGTGCACCTGTAAAAGTTAGTGAGGGTTTTCGGTGACAAGTCACAATTTTTCAGCCTCCTGAGGTTGAAGAGGCGCTGTTGCACCTTCTTCACCACACTGCCTTTGTGCGTGGACCATTTCAGTTTGTCGGTGATTTGAACACAGAGGAACTTAAAACTTTCCACCTTCTCCACTGCTGTCCCGTCAATGTGGATAGGGGGTGCTCCCTTTGCTGTTTCCTGAAGTCCACGATCATCTCTTTTGTTTTTCCTGACATTGAGTGAGAGGTTATTTTCCTGACACCACACTCCAAGGGCCCTCACCTTCTCCTTGTAGGATGTCTCATAGTTGTTGGTAATCAAGCCTACCACTGTTGTGTCATCTGCAAACTTGATGATTGAGTTGGAGGCGTGCATGGCCACGCAGTCTTGGGTGAACAGGGAGTACAGGAGGGGGCTGAGAACACACCCTTGTGGGGCCCCAGTGTTGAGGATCAGCGAAGTGGAGATATTGTTTCCTGCCTTCACCACCTGGGGGCGGCCCATCAGGAAGTACAGGACCCAGTTGCACAGGTCCGGGTTGAGACCCATGGTATCAAGCTTAATAATGAGTTTGGAGGGTACTATGGTGTTGAATGCTGAGCTGTAGTCAATGAACAGCATTCTTGTCCAGATGGGAAAGGGCAGTGTGCAGTGTGATGGCAATTGCATTGTCTGTGGACCTATTGGGGCGGTAAGCAGGTAGGGTGGAGGTGATATGATCCTTGACTAGTCTCTCAAAGCACTTCATGGTTTAGTTCAGTTGCCTTGGCTTTCTTGGGAACAGGAACAATGGTGGCCATCTTGAAGCATGTGGGGACAGCAGAGTGGGATAGGTATTGATTGAATATGTCCGTAAACGCACCAGCCAGCTGGTCTGCGCATGCTCTGAGGATGCGGCTAGGGATGCCGTCTGGGACAGCAGCCTTGCGAGGGTTAACAGGTTTAAAATGTTTTACTCATGTCTGCAACGGAGATGGAGAGCCCACAGTCTTTGGTAGCGGGCCACGTCGGTGGCACTGTATTGTCCTCAAGCACGTAAAGAAGTTGTTTAATTTGTCTGGAAGCAAGACGTCGATGTACACGGCAGTGACGATAACCGAGGACAGTTCTCTTGGGAGATAATACGGTCGGCATTTGATTGTGAGGAATTCTAGGTCAAGTGAACAAAAGGACTTGAGTTCCTGTATGTTGTTACAAATACACCATGAGTCGTTAATCATCAAACATACACCCCCTCCCTTCTTCTTACCGGAGAGATGTTTATTCCTGTCGGCACGATGCACTGAGAATCCCGTTGGCTGTAGGGACTCCGACAGCACGTTCCCAGCTAGCCATGTTTCCATGAAACAGAGTATGTTACAATCCCGGATATCTCTTTGGAAAGCAACTCTTGCCCAGATTTCGTTGACTTTGTTAACTAGGGACTGAACATTAGCGAGTAATATACTAGGAGCGGTGGGTGGTGTGCGCGCATCCGAAGCCTCACTAGAAGGCCGCTCCGGCACCCTCTTCTCCGGCGGCATTGTTTTGGGTCGGCCTCTGGAATCAGTTCAAATGCCAGTTCAAATGCCCTGGGAGGTGTAGACAAAGGTGGCAATGATGGCAATAAATCATTCAGCCACTTGTGAGTGTCAGTCTAGCAACTCCTGTGGCGGGCCAGGTGCACGTTGACACGGTCGCCAGTTGTACAGTGTTTCCTAAGACACATTGGGTGCGGCTGGCTTCTGGGTTAGTGTGTCAAGAAGCAGTGCGGCAGGGTCGTGTTTCAGAGGACGCACGGCTCTCGACCTTCGCCTCTCCCGAGGCTGCACGGGAGTTGCAGCGATGGGTCAAGACTGTAACTACCAATTGGATATCACTAAATTGGGGAGAATAAGGGGTACAAAAAAATATATTTTTGTTTTCAGACCAAAAGTATAATTTTTTTTTTACTAGAAAGCTAACAATATTATATTGAGATGTATAAAGATAAGCATGTGTTGATTGATTAGTGAAACATTTTTATGAGTGAGAATTGAAAACAAACTTTACATCTACTACACATCTGTATTTAGGCAATTTCTGATTTATTCAGTCAAATAAACAGATAATATCAAAATATTTCTAAATAAGCATCTAGGTCTATAATACGCCTACAAGTAACAATACACAGATGTATATAATGAATGTCCACTAGTGGTGTTCCATATTTAATTGATATTCAGATTTATATTAAAAGATATGTTGCTTTAATGAAATGCTTTTTACTAAATTCATAACATTTCTAGGCTAAAATCAAGAAATGCACATTCTACTAATCTATTTAATAACTGTAATTTTAAAATATCCAAATCATATTTTTCATATCAACATTTAATAAAAAAACAGACGTCAGAACACAGCCTCTCTATTCTGTCATGTGATCTCAGGTCCTCTGTCCAGGAAAGTGTGTTAAGATCTCTCCAGAGTGTATTCTCTTCTTATGTTTGTTCAGGCTTCCTAACTGGGTAAAACTCTTTCCACAATGTGAGCAGTGGTGTGGTTTCTCCCCCGTGTGTGTCCTTTCATGTGATTTTAGGTCCTGTGATCGTGAAAATCTCTTTCCACAGTGGGAACATTGGAACGGCTTTTCTTCTGTGTGTATTATATTATGGTTGTTCAGGTTCCCTAACTGGGTAAAACTCTTTCCACACTGGGAGCAGTGGTAAGGCTTTTCTCCTGAGTGTATTCTCTTATGTTTGTTCAGGCTCCCTAACTGGGTAAAACTTTTCCCACAATGGGAGCAGTGGTGTGGTTTCTCCCCGGTGTGTGTCATCTCATGTGATTTTAGTTCCTGTGATCGTGAAAAGCTTTTCCCACACTGGGAACATTGGAAAGGCTTTTCTCCTGTGTGTTTCATCTGATGTTTTTTTAGGTTCCCTAACTGAGTAAAATCCTTTCCACACAGGGCACAATGGTGTGGCTTCTCCCCTGTGTGTGTCCTCTCGTGTGATTTTAGGTGCTGCAATCCTGAAAATCTCTTTCCACACTGGGAACATTGGAAAGGTTTTTCTCCTGTGTGTATTCCTTTATGCTTTTTCAGGCTCCCTAACTGGGTAAATCTCTTTCCACACTGGGAGCAGTGGTGTGGTTTATCACCTGTGTGTGTCCTCTCATGTGATTTTAGGTGCTGTGATCGTGAAAATCTCTTTCCACACTGGGAACATTGGAAAGGCTTTTCTCCTGTGTGTATTCCTTTATGCTTTTTCAGGTTCCCTAACAGGGTAAAACTCTTTCCACACTGGGAGCAGTGGTGTGGCTTCTCCCCTATGTGTGTCCTCTCATGCTGTTTCAGCTTCCATAACCACTTAAAACTCAAATTACACTGGGAGCAGTGGTGTCGTCTCACTGGTTTGGGCGTCTCTGGGTCTGGTTCTCCTGAAGGACTCTTCTTCCATCTGTCAGAGTGAGAGTCTGGTCTCTCTCCTGCCAAAGACAGAGTATTTAGTTAAACAGAGAGATCTGAATGAAATCTCCTGCTCTTCCTATGAGGTTTAATCCATTACCCTGTTGTAATATATAGTGGCGCTGGAGGAGATGGCTGCCGTTTTACAGGCTCTTAACCAATTGTGCTATTGTGTGTGTTTTCTCGCATTATTTGTAACTTAGTTTGTACATAAAGTTTCTGCCACAGTCTACTGCTGCTCTTTATTTGTTTTTATTTATCTATTTGTTACTTAAGAAAAATAAGTGTTAAAACTTCATTGTTGGTTAAGGGCTTGTTGTATTCCTGCTGTATTCCAGTTGTATTTTTTATTTATTTGATTACGAGATCACTCATTATTCAACTTGCATTTGGATCCTGGATGCCGATTGGTTAATAGCCATAAGTTATTCACAATACTACCTGGGTAATGTTAACAGTTCCATTTGAATCAATCCTATGCATACACTGTCCCACAGCCCAGCCAGGTAATTCATCAACTAATCTCCACTGTTCCACTGCCCAGCCAGGAAATTCATCAACTAATCTCCACTGTTCCACTGCCCAGCCAGGAAATTCATCAACTAATCTCCACTGTTCCACTGCCCAGCCAGGAAATTCATCAACTAATCTCCACTGTCCCACAACCCTGCCAGGTAATTCATCAACTAATCTCCACTGTCCCACAGCCCAGCCAGGCAATTCATAAACTAATCTCCACTGGAAAAAAGCATCTTCTATAATCCTTGCTATCTGTCTCTCCGACCTCTGCAACCGAGCCATTTTGTATGTAAAATAAAATATGTACATTAGGGGTTAAGATGGGGCTAGAATGGTACATAAGGGGTTAAGATGGGGTTAGAGTGGTACATTAGGGGTTAAGATGGGGCTAGAATGGTACATAAGGGGTTAAGATGGGGCTAGAGTGGTACATTAGGGGTTAAGATGGGGCTAGAATGGTACATAAGGGGTTAAGATGGGGCTAGAATGGTATGCAACAAGTGTTTTGTTTAATTCTGTTTTAAAAATTAAGTTACTGTTGTGTTTTCTGCAACATAATGTAATTACCAGTAGGCCTATAGGGCTACTCACTCAAACCATGAAACGGAAAAAGTGTGAGATGCTAAACTTAATTTAATGACAGATGATAAACGTAATTTAATGACAGATGATAAACGTAATTTAATGACAGATTATAAACGTAATTTAATGCTGCAATATAAAAACCTGTTCACATTTTCCCCATAAACAATGACTTGACTCAGGCCTACGTTTGATATTACCCTAATAAAGTTTAGAAACTTTTGTTTAGGTTTGGTGTGGATATTATTGGGTTTAGCTATGGTTTGGTGTGGATATTATTGGGTTTAGCTATGGTTTGGTGTGGATATTATTGGGTTTAGCTATGGTTTGGTGTGGATATTATTGGGTTTAGCTATGGTTTGGTGTGGATATTATAGGGTTTAGCTATGGTTTGGTGTGGATTTTATTGGGTTTAGCTATGGTTTGGTGTGGATATTATTGGGTTTAGCTATGGTTTGGTGTGGATATTATAGGGTTTAGCTATGGTTTGGTGTGGATATTATTGGGTTTAGCTATGGTTTGGTGTGGATATTATAGGGTTTAGCTATGGTTTGGTGTGGATATTATTGGGTTTAGCTATGGTTTGGTGTGGATATTATTGGGTTTAGCTATGGTTTGGTGTGGATATTATTGGGTTTAGCTGTGGTTTGGTGTGGATATTACTGGGCTTAGCTATGGTTTGGTGTGGATATTACAGGGCTTAGCTATGGTTTGGTGTGGATATTATTGGGTTTAGCTATGTGTTTGGGTATTATGTGTTTGGATATTATTTGGTTTAGCTGTGTGGATATTATTGGGTTTAGCTATGGTTTGGTGTGGATATTATTGGGTTTAGCTATGGTTTGGTGTGGATATTATTGGGCTTAGCTATGGTTTGGTGTGGATATTATTGGGTTTAGCTATGGTTTGGTGTGGATATTATTGGGTTTAGCTATGGTTTGATGTGGATATTATTGGGCTTAGCTATGGTTTGGTGTGGATATTATAGGGTTTAGCTATGGTTTGGTGTGGATATTATTGGGTTTAGCTATGGTTTGGTGTGGATATCATTGGGTTTAGCTATGGTTTGGTGTGGATATTATTGGGTTTAGCTATGGTTTGATGTGGATATTATTGGGCTTAGCTATGGTTTGGTGTGGATATTATAGGGCTTAGCTATGGTTTGGTGTGGATATTACAGGGCTTAGCTATGGTTTGGTGTGGATATTATAGGGCTTAGCTATGGTTTGGTGTGGATATTATAGGGTTTAGATGTGGTTTGGTGTGGATATTATTGGGTTTAGCTATGGTTTGGTGTGGATATTATTGGGTTTAGCTATGGTTTGGTGTGGATATTATTGGGTTTAGCTATGGTTTGATGTGGATATTATTGGGTTTAGCTATGGTTTGGTGTGGATATTATTGGGTTTAGCTATGGTTTGGTGTGGATATTATTGGGTTTAGCTATGGTTTGGTGTGGATATTATTGGGCTTAGCTATGGTTTGGTGTGGTTATTATAGGGTTTAGCTATGGTTTGGTGTGGATATTATTGGGTTTAGCTATGGTTTGGTGTGGATATTATTGGGCTTAGCTATGGTTTGGTGTGGATATTATTGGGTTTAGCTATGGTTTGGTGTGGATATTATTGGGTTTAGCTATGGTTTGGTGTGGATATTATTGGGCTTAGCTATGGTTTGGTGTGGATATTATTGGGTTTAGCTATGGTTTGGTGTGGATATTATTGGGTTTAGCTATGGTTTGGTGTGGATATTATTGGGTTTAGCTGTGGTTTGGTGTGGATATTACTGGGCTTAGCTATGGTTTGGTGTGGATATTACAGGGCTTAGCTATGGTTTGGTGTGGATATTATTGGGTTTAGCTATGGTTTGGTGTGGATATTATTGGGTTTAGCTGTGGTTTGGTGTGGATATTACTGGGCTTAGCTATGGTTTGGTGTGGATATTACAGGGCTTAGCTATGGTTTGGTGTGGATATTACAGGGCTTAGCTATGTGTTTGGGTATTATGTGTTTGGATATTATTTGGTTTAGCTGTGTGGATATTATTGGGTTTAGCTATGGTTTGGTGTGGATATTACAGGGTTTGGCTATGGTTTGGTGTGGATATTATAGGGTTTAGCTATGGTTTGGTGTGGATATAATTGGGTTTAGCTATGGTTTGGTGTGGATATTATTGGGTTTAGCTATGGTTTGGTGTGGATATTATTGGGCTTAGCTATGGTTTGGTGTGGATATTATTGGGCTTAGCTATGTGTTCCAACTGACTCTGACAGTTGAACTTGAGGTGGGGAAAAATGTTTTAAGTCTAACAGAGTTACTCCTTCAATCTAACAATATAATTGTTGGACTTTATAGCACTCCCAGAAGGCCTGAATCATGGAGTCACTGTTTGTTTTACACTTAGGACATGACTCTGCCGTTGTGCTGTAGAATTGTAATAAACTGAAGAAAATAAATCCAAGAGGGGTGAAGGCTTTCTATTGGTACTGTATGAACAAATACAGATGTGGAGACACCCCACATTTGGCCCCTGGGGAGAGTAACAGCCACTATAACATAAAAAAGAACGCAAATATGTAAATTCCAATTAAGCTTCCAGAGTTGATAGTCCATAGTGTTCCATTGCCTATAAAGGAGTTGAGTTCCAGAGTCCATAGCGTTCCATTGCCTATAATGGAGTTGAGTTCCAGAGTCCATAGTGTTCCATTGCCTATAACGGCCATATCGGTGACCATTTTAGGTCGTCAGATTAGCTCAATTGCCAATTTCTCAGCCTGACTATCACAGAAACTCACAACTTTTGAATGAATAACATGGAATGGAATGTATCAAAATAACTGTTCAAAACATGAAAAACATATTTGTAAACACAACATTTTACAATAAATGTGTACAAATGTTTTAATATATGCTCTTTTTGGGGATTTTAAATCATCAACTTGTGTTACAAAAGGTTAATAAAAGAAACAGTGTAACTGTTTGACAGAAATGGTCATTTTTCCATAATTTCCAACATTGGGAATGTTGGTGCTTTTAGACTAAGATAACATATGGAATTGTTTTAAGATGGTTATGCTATTGATCATTTAGCTATTAGATTAAGAATTGTAGGATCCCTTTAGGTATCCCCACAAAAATATTTAAACATTTGATAAAATATTTTATTTGTCCTTTACTACTATAGCCCATAGAAACGCATTTTAATAACACATTCATAAATGGCAAAAAAGACATTCCTTATTAATCAACATTTTGACTAAGGTTTTGAAGTCTGTCCTTGATCTAGCAGATATAAAAAAAGATAAGGAAATATTTTTTGTTTTTTTGGACACACATTTAACTCCTTATTTCTGTTGGCACAAAACTAACTCCATCGGCTTTTAAATAACCTGTGGTCATTTCTTTTTTACATTTCATCCTGATCAAAATGATCCTTCCTTGTCTTGATTCTGTCCTCTTCATCATTTGAAGTCAGACATGAGTTGATTTTTGCATTAATGTGATGTCAAGCATAGACACTGAGCAAAGCACTACAGAAAGAGATATTCACATGTTTACAAATGTTGTGAAAAAATATAATGGGAAGCATTTGATCCATAAACGTTTTGTTGGCCGCCCCCCACTATTTGTAGCTTTCACAATTCCTACAGTACAGAACTATTAAAGTGTAGAACTTCAGTAGAATGCCCCTTTAAAACCACACATCGGTTCAACAACTGCAGAGTTTGTACCCCTGTTTTTAAGATATTACTCACTGTTGTTAATCAGATCTCCTGTCTCCTCCTCCTCTTCTTCTTCTTCCAATGTGACAGTGATCTCCCCCACTTCCTTCATTCCAAAAATGTCTTCCTCTTCTTTCACTGTGACAGTCACCTCCCCCAATCCAAATACTGCATCCTCCTCTTCCTCCTCTTCTTTTACTGTAACATACTCCACCTCATTCACTCTGAACGCGTCTTCATCTTCTGCCAATTTAACTTCTTTCACTGTAACAGCCTCAATCTCTGCTTCTTTTTTTACTGTGACATCCTCTTCTTCCTTCTCCTCTTTCACGACAATGTTCAGCCCCAGAGCTTCTTTCTCCGTCCAGCAGATCCCCTCTTCAGAAGGGGAGTCGTTTAGTGAGCTCATGGTCGGGATGTTAGCTAGATAGCTAGTTAGCATTAGTGACTAGACTAGTACTACTGCTAATTTACCCAGCTAGCTAGCTGACTAACAACAACGTAAATATTCAATTAAATTGGGTAACTAGCTAGTAGATACGACAAGTGTGTTTATAACACTGTGTCTAATATACACCGAAAGCTTATAAAGAGCTTGAATGTTTTCGGCTATGTTGGCTAGAAAGATACAGAGATGGATAACTCGCTGTTGTTGTTGAAGAAGCGTCCCGTCCATTAGATTATACGTCACACTGGCAGCATTGCCTGAAACAGGCACATTGCCATCTGCTGGCTGGAAGGGTAACACAGTCGAGGGAAGTTTCAATTTTGGTTAATACTTACTGTAGTAGACATCTGTTGGGTTGGTAGGATGTGGAACGACCCACCTCATTGGTTAGTAATCCCAGTTGTAGAAACATTTGTCGGGTTGGTATAATGTGGAAAGACCCACCTCATTGGTTAATATTCACTGTAGTAGAAGCATCTGTTGGGTTGGTAGAATGTAGAAAGACCCACCTCATTGGTTAATATTCACTGTAGTAAAAACATCTGTTGGGTTGGTAGGATGTGGAAAGACCCACCTCATTGGTTAATATTCACTGTAGTAGAAACATCTGTTGGGTTGGTAGAATGTAGAAAGACCCACCTCATTGGTTAATATTCACTGTAGTAAAAACATCTGTTGGGTTGGTAGAATGTGGAAAGACCCACCTCATTGGTTAATATTCACTGTAGTAGAAACATCTGTCCTAACCTGGAAAAATACTCCTGATGTTCTGACTGACATGTTGTGTTGTCTACCTTCCAGCCATCCATTCACCCACTCAGAAGAGACCTCTAGTGATGTTCTGACTGACATGTTGTGTTGTCCACCTTCTGGCCATCCATTCACACACTCAGAAGAGACCTCTAGTGATGTTCTGACTGACATGTTGTGTTGTCTACCTTCCAGCCATCCATTCACCCACTCAGAAGACCTCTAGTGATGTTTTGACTGACATGTTGTGTTATCTACCTTCCAGCCATCCATTCACCCACTCAGAAGACCTCTAGTGATGTTCTGACTGACACGTTGTGTTGTGTTGTCTACCTTCCAGCCATCCAATCACCCGCTCAGAAGAGCTCATTTCTGTAAGTACATAGATGTACATGTACATAATCAATGTCCACTACTGGCTAACACAGTTAAAAATATTCATTTTCTTCTTATTCAGATAAAAATTGTTGTGATGTGACTATCATTAATCTGATGACTGTTACTTATTTTATCAAACTAACTATGTTTAATTGTTACTAATTGTTTAATTGTTACTCGACGGAGGTTTCGCGGAAGCAGATCGGGGTGCCTTGTGAGGATCCGGCGACGAGTGGCTAATCTGCCTTTGCCATCGGTACTATTGGCCAACGTACAATCACTGGGTAATAAAGTGGACGAACTACAAGCACGTATATCCTACCACAGGACATTAAAAACTGTAATATCTTATGTTTCACCGAGTCGTGACTGAACGACGACATGAATAACATACAGCTGGCGGGATACACTGTATCGGCAGGATAGAACAGCAGCCTCTGGTAAGACAAGGGGTGGCGATCTATGTATATTTGTAAACAACAGCTGGGTGCACGATATCTAAGGAAGTCTCAAGGTTTGCTCGCCTGAGGTAGAGTATCTCATGATAAGCTGTAGACTACACTATCTACCTAGATAGTTTTCATCTATATTCTTTGTAGCTAACTATTTACCACCGCAAACCGATGTTGGCACTAAGACCGCACTCAATGAGCTGTATAAGGTCATAAGCAAACAGAAAAATGATCATCCAGAGGTGGCGCTCCAAGTGGCCGGGGACTTTAATGCAGGGAAACTCAAATACGTTTTACCTCATTTCTGCCAGCATGTTAAATGTGGAACCAGAGGGGGAAAAAAACTCTAGTCCACCTTTACTCCAAATATAGCGACGCGTACAATGCTCTCCCTCACCCTCCATTTGGCAAATCTGACCATAATTATATCCTCCTGATACCTGCTTACAAGCAAAAACTAAAGCAGGAAGCACCAGTGACTCAGTCAATAAGAAAGTGGTCAGATGAAGCAGATGCTAAGCTACAGGACTGTTTTCCTAGAACAGACTGGAATATATTCCGGGATTCTTCCGATGGCATTGAGGAGTACACCACATCAGTCACTGGCTTCATCAATAAGTGTATTGATGACGTCGTCCCCACAGTGACTGTACATACATACCCCAACTAGAAGCCATGAATTACAGGCAACATTCGCACTGAGCTGCCGCTTTCAAGGAGCGGGACTCTAACCCGGAAGCTTATAAAAAAATCCCGTAATGCTCTCCGACAAACCATCAAACAGGCAAAGCATCGATACAGGACTAAGGTCGAATCTTACTACACCTGCTCTGACGCTTGTCGGATGTGGCAGGGCTTGCAAACTATTACAGGCTACAAAGGGAAGCACAGCCGAGAGCTGCCCAGTGACACGAGACTACCAGATGAGCTAAATAACTTCTATGATCGCTTCGAGGCAAGTAACACTGAAACATGCATGACAGCATCAGCTGTTCCGGACGACTGTGTGAATACGCTCTCCGTAGCCGATGTGAGTAAGACCTTTGAACAGGTCAACATTCACAAGGCCGCAGGGCTAGACGGGTTACCAGGACGTGTACACTAAGCATGCGCTGACCAACTGGCAAGTGTCTTCACTGACATTTTCAACCAGTCCCTGACTGAGTCTGTAATACCAACATGTTTCAAGCAGACCACCATAGTCCCTATGCCCAAGAACACTAAGGTAACCTGCCTAAATGACTACCGACCCGTAGCACTCACGGTCTGCAGCCATGAAGTGCTTTGAAAGGCTGGTCATGGCTCACATCAACACTATTATTCAAGAAACCCTAGACCCACTCCAATTTGTATACCGCCCCAGCAGATCCATAGATGACGCAATCTCTATTGCACCCCACACTGCCCTTTCATACCTGGACAAAAGGAACACCTATGTGAGAATGCTGTTCATTGACTACAGCTCAGCATTCAAAACCATAGTGACCTCAAAGCTCATCAATAAGCAAAGGACCCTGGGACTAAACACATCCCTCTGCAACTGGATCCTGGACTTCCTGACGGGCCGCCCCCAGGTGGTAAGGGTAGGTAACAACACATCCTCCACGCTGATCCACAACATGGGGGCCCATCAGGGGTGCGTGCTCAGTCTCCTCCTGTACTACCTGTTCACTCATGACTGCACGGCCAGGCACGACTCCAACACCATCATTAAGTTTGCCAATGACACAACAGTGGTAGGCCTGATCATCAACAACGACGAGACAGCCTATAGGGAGGAGGTCAGAGACCTGACCGTGTGGTGCAAGGACAACAACCTCTCCCTCAACGTGATCAAGACGAAGGGGATGATTGTGGACTACAGGAAAAAGAGGACTGAGCACGCCCCCATTCTCATTGACGGGACTTTAGTGGAGCAGGTTGAGAGCTTCAAGTTCCTTGGCGTCCACATCACAAACAAACTAACATGGTCCAAGCACACCAAGACAGTCGTGAAGAGGGCACAACAAAACCTATTCCCCCTCAGGAGACTGAAAATATTTGGCATGGATCCTCAAAAGGTTCTACAACTGTACCATTGAGAGCATCCTTACGGGTTGCATCACTGCCTGGTATGGCAACTGCTTGGCCTCCGACCACAAGGCACTACAGAGGGTAGTGCGTACGGTGCAGTACATCACTGGGGCCAAGCTTCCTGCCATCCAGGACTTATATACCAGGCGGTGTCAGGGGAAGGTCCTAGAAATTGTCAAAGACTCCAGCCACCCTAGTCATAGATGATTCTCTCTGCTACCGCACGGCAAGCAGTACTGGAGCGCCAAGTCTAGGTCCAAGAGGCTTTTAAACAGTTTCTACCCCCAAGCCATAAGACTCCTGACCATCTAATCAAATGGCTACCCAGACTATTTGCATTGCCCCCCTTTTACACTGCTGCAACTCTGTTCTTATCGATGCATAGTCACTTTAATAACTCTACCTACAGCGAGGGAAAAAAGTATTTGATCCCCTGCTGATTATGTACGTTTGCCAACTGACAAAGAAATTATCAGTCTATAATTTTAATGGTAGGTTTACTTGAACAGTGAGAGACAGAATAACAACAAAAAAATCCAGAAAAACGCATGTCAAAAATGTTATAAAATTATTTGCATATTAATGAGGGAAAAAAGTATTTGACCCCTCACAAAACATAACTTAGTACTTGGTGGCAAAACCCTTGTTGGTAATCACAGAGGTCAGACGTTTCTTGTAGTTGGCCACTAGGTTTGCACACATCTCAGGACGGATTTTGTCCCACTCCTCTTTGCAGATCTTCTCCAAATCATTAAGGTTTCGAGGCTGACGTTTGGCAACTCGAACCTTCAGCTCCCTCCACAGATTTTCTATGGGATTAAGGTCTGGAGACTGGTTAGGCCACTCCAGGATATTAATGTGCTTCTTCTTGAGCCACTCCTTTGTTGCCTTGGCCGTGTCTTTTGGGTCATTGGCATGCTGGAATACCCATCCACGACCCATTTTCAATGCCCTGGCTGAGGGAAGGAGGTTCTCACCCAAGATTTGACGGTACATGGCCCTGTCCATCGTCCCTTTGATGCGGTGAAGTTGTCCTGTCCCCTTAGCAGCAAAACACCCCCAAAGCATAATGTTTCCACCTCCATGTTTGACGGTGGAGATGGTGTTCCTGGGGTCATAGGCAGCATTCCTCCTCCTCCAAACACGGCGAGTTGAGTTGATGCCAAAGAGCTCCATTTTGGTCACATCTGACCACAATACTTTCACCCAGTTGTCCTCTGAATCATTCAGATGTTCATTGGCAAACTTCAGATGGGCATGTATATGTGCTTTCTTGAGCAGGGGGACCTTGCGGGCGCTGCAGGATTTCAGTCCTTCACGGCGTAGTGTGTTACCAATTGTTTTCTTGGTGACTATGGTCCCAGCTGCCTTGAGATCATTGACAAGATCCTCCCGTGTAGTTCTGGGCTGATTCCTCACCGTTCTCATGATCATTGCAACTCCACAAGGTGAGATCTTGCATGGAGCTCCAGGCCGAGGTTGATTGACAGTTCTTTTGTGTTTCTTCCATTTGCGAATAATCGCACCAACTGTTGTCACCTTCTCACCAAGCTGCTTGGCGATGGTCTTGTAGCCCATTCCAGCCTGGTGTAGGTCTACAATCTTGTCCCTGACATCCTTGGAGAGCTCCTTGGTCTTGGCCATGGTGGAGAGTTTGGAATCTGATTGATTGATTGCTTCTGTGGACAGGTGTCTTTTATACAGGTAACAAACAGATTAGGAGCACTCCCTTTAAGAGTGTGCTCCTAATCTCAGCTCGTTACCTGTATAAAAGACACCTGGGAGCCAGAAATCTTTCTGATTGAGAGGGGGTCAAATACTTATTTCCCTCATTAAAATGCAAATCAATTTATAACATTTGTAACATGCGTTTTTCTGGATTTTTTGTTGTTATTCTGTCTCTCACTGTTCAAATAAACAAACCAACCATTAAAATTATAGACTGATCATTTCTTTGTCAGTGGGCAAACATACAAAATCAGCAGGGGATCAAATACTTTCCCCCCTCACTGTACATGTACATATTACCTCAATTACCTCGACTAACCGGTGCCCCTGCACAAAGGCTCTCTCCCGGTACCCCCTGTATATAGTCTCCACATTGACTCTGTACCAGTATCCCCTGTATAAAGCCTCGCTATTGTTATTTTACTACTGCTCTTTAATTATTTGTTACTTTGTTCTTTTTGTATTTTTCTTAAAACTGCATTGTTGGTTAAGGGCTTGTAAGTAAGCATTTCACTGTAAGGTCTACCTACACCTGTTGTATTCGGCACATGTGACAAATAAACATTTATTTGACTTGATTTGATAAGGACCTGTGTTTTCTCTAACATGGGGGAATAATACTGATGGGAACATTGAAGAGGTCGTGAATGTTCTTCATGACAACAACTTATCAATGTTATCAGAAAATCAACACATTTTCATACATCTTTAGCTTGAAGACTAGAACACTAATTAACTAAATGAAACCAAAACAACTACATTTCTTGAGGATTCAAGGTTAGAATCAAGAAATACACACTATATTCATCCAATTACTAATTTACATTTTAAAATATCTAAATCATATCATGAACATCTAAGGGTTCTTACATGTATCCAATCTATCAAAGTGTAGAATCAAAACAAAATACATTTTAAAATTATCTGATTTTAGACATAATCATGTCTCCAGAGGAAAAAAATAAAACAGGCCTATTCTTCATGAATATTTCATATAAACAATAAGATTTAATGTGGCATAAAACAACAATCATTATAAGTCAGAACACAGCCTGACCATTCTGTCATGTGAATTCAGGTCCTCCGTCTAGGAAAATGTCTTTCCACAATTAGGTTCCCTCACTAGAACTCTTTCCAAGCTGTGAGCTTATCCTCCCCTGTGTGTGTATGTTCTCATGCCTTTTCAGGCTCCCTAACTGGGTAAAACTCTTTCCACACTGGGAACAACTGCGTGATTTCTCCCGTGTGTCCTCTCATGATCTTATTGTTTCCCTAAATTGGTCAAATATTTTCCACTGGGACCATGGTAAGATGTGTGTGTCCTCTCATGCTCCTTAAGGTGATTTAACAACCTAAAATTCATTAGGCAATGGGAACATGAGTAAGGCTTCACTGCAGAGTGTATTCTCTTCTTATGTTTGTTCAGGCTCCCTAAATATGAAAAATCCTTTCCACACAGGGAGCAATGGTAAGGTTTCTCCCCGGCTGTGTCCTCTCATGTGATTTTAGTTGCTATGTACTGTGTTTCCAAAGACACATTGGTGTGGCTGACTTCCGGATTAAGTGAGCAGTGTGTCAAGAAGCAGTGAGATGTATAAAGAGAAACGTGTTGATTGATTAGTGAATATTTTTAATGAGTTAGTTGAGTTGAAAACAAACTTAACATCTACTACACATATGCACATTAGGCAATTTCTGATTAATTCAGTCAAACAAACATGTATATCAACAAAAAAGCACCTAGGTCTATAATGGTCCTACATGTAACAATACACAGATGTATATAATGAATGTCCACTAGTGCCGTTCCACATTATATTTATATTCAGACAACAATATGTTCCATTAATCAAATCAGCACCTGTGTTTTCTCTGACATGGTGGAATAATACTGGTGGGAACATTGATGAGGAAGTGAGTGTTCTTCATGTCAAAAAATTGTCAACGTTATCAGAACAACGTCATCAAATGTTCATACACCTTTAGCGTGAAGACTACTACACAATTTAACTCAATGAAACACATCTAAATTCATAACATTTCTAGGTTAAAAATCAAGAAATGCACATTCTACTAATCTATTTAATAATTGTAATTTTAAAATATCCAAATCATATTTTTCATATCAACATTTATTTAAAAACAACCTCAAAACATAAGTCAGAACACAGCCTCTCTATTCTGTCATGTGATTTCAGGTCCTCTGTCCAGGAAAGTATGTTAAGATTTCTCTCCAGAGTGTATTCTCTTCTTATGTTTGTTCAGACTTCCTAACTGGGTAAAACTCTTTGCACAATGGGAGCAGTGGTGTGGTTTCTCCCCTGTGTGTATCATCTCATGTGATTTTAGGTCCTGTGATCTTGAAAATCTCTTTCCACAGTAGAAACACTGGAAAGGCTTTTCTTCTGTGTGTATTATATTATGGTTGTTCAGGTTCCCTAACTGTATAAAACTCTTTCCACACTGGGAGCAGTGGTAAGGCTTTTCTCCTGTGTGTATTCTCTTATGTTTGTTCAGGCTCCCTAACTGGGTAAAACTCTTTCCACAATGGGAGCAGTGGTGTGGTTTATCACCTGTGTGTTTCATCTCATGTGATTTTCTTTCCTGTGATCGTGAAAATCTCTTTCCACACTGGGAACATTGGAAAGGCTTTTCTCCTGTGTGTATTCCTTTATGCTTTTTCAGGTTCCCTAACAGGGTAAAACTCTTTCCACACTGGGAGCAGTGGTGTGGCTTCTCCCCTATGTGTGTCCTCTCATGCTGTTTCAGCTTCCATAACCACTTAAAACTCAAATTACACTGGGAGCAGTGGTGTCGTCTCACTGGTTTGGGCGTCTCTGGGTCTGGTTCTCCTGAAGGACTCTTCTTCCATCTGTCAGAGTGAGAGTCTGGTCTCTCTCCTGCCAAAGACAGATTATTTAGTTAAACAGAGAGACCTGAATGAAATCTCCTGCTCTTCCTATGAGGTTTAACCCCTTACCCTGTTGTAATATATAGTGGCGCCGGAGGAGATGGCTGCCGTTTTACAGGCTCTTAACCAATTGTGCTATTGTGTGTGTTTTTTCACGTTATTTGTAACTTAGTTTGTACATAATGTTTCTGCCACCGTCTACTGCTGCTCTTTAATTATTAGTTATTTTTATTTATCTATTTGTTACTTAACTCTTATTTTTCTTAAAACTGCTTGGTATTCCTGTTGTATTCAGTGCATGTGACAAATAAAATCTGATTTGATTACTAGATCCCTCATTATTAAACTTTACATTTGGATCCTGGATATCAATTGGTTAATAGCCATTAGTTATTCACAATACTACCCGGGTAATGTTGGCTGTTAACAGTTCCATTTGAATCAATCCTACAGCCCTCCCAGGAAATTCATAAACTAATCTCCACTGTTCCACAGCCCAGCCAAGCAATTCATCAACTCATCTCCGCTGTCCCACAGCCCAGCCAAGCAATTCATAAACTAATCTCCACTGGAAAAAAGCATCTTGTTTAATCCTTGCTATCTGTCTCTCCGACCTCTGCAACTGAGCCATTTTGTATGTAAAATAAAATATGTATAGAACTTATTTGGGGGATTTATTATTGAATATAAATGTTTTATCTCCCTTTACTTGCTATAATTACACCTAGTGGCCAATTGTTGGTTTGCTACTAGAATGGTACATTAGGGGTTAAGATGGGGCTAGAATGGTAGATAAGGGGTTAAGATGGGGCTAGAATGGTACATAAGGGGTTAAGATGGGGCTAGAATGGTACATAAGGGGTTAAGATGGGGCTAGAATGGTAGATAAGGGGTTAAGATGGGGCTAGAATGGTACATAAGGTGTTAAGATGGGGCTAGAATGGTAGATAAGGGGTTAAGGTGGGGCTAGAATGGTACATAAGGGGTTAAGATGGGGCTAGAATGGTACATAAGGGGTTAAGATGGGGCTAGAGTGGTACATTAGGGGTTAAGATGGGGCTAGAAAGGTAGATAAGGGGTTAAGATGGGGCTAGAATGGTACATTAGGGGTTAAGATGGGGCTAGAATGGTACATAAGGGGTTAAGATGGGGTTAGAGTGGTACATTAGGGGTTAAGATGGGGCTAGAATGGTAGATAAGGGGTTAAGATGGGGCTAGAATGGTATGCAACAAATGTTTTGTTTTAATTCATTTTATATACATTTAGTTGATTCCCTACTGGATTTCAAATCATCATTACCACTTCTATGACATGGGACGTTCAAATTCTCTCCCTCCTCTGTCTACAGAGCACACGGATTGTACCGGGAGGGGTACAGACTACGATTCCCTGTCACCATTCACTTTGTGAGGTGCCTCTCCACTCAATAGATGGCTAGAATATGCATATTGTTCATTCTAGCAGGAGAGGGCTCGACAGACTAGCCAGTTAAAACTGTTAGATGAAAAGTATACCTAGTAATATGAAGTGGGTAAAATAGTGGGCTGAAAATGAGTGGTAACTGGCTGATTAGCCGACGGCCAGCGATGATGGAAAACAGAGTTTAGTACAATAGAGCTCAGTACGGTACAATAACACACATTATAGTGTGTTCAACTCTAGTGTGTAATGAACTCTACTCAACTCTACTATACTCCACTTTTCTGTACTGTACTCTACTGTACAGAAAATATTTGTAAATCTTAATACTCTGAACAAAAATATAAACGCAACATGTAAAGTGTTGGTCCCATGTTTCATGAGCTGAAATAAAAGATCCCAGAAATGTTCCATACGCACAAAAAGCTTCTCAAATTTAGTGCACAAATTTGTTTACATCCCTGTTAGTGAGCATTTCTCCTTTGCCAAGATAATCCATCCACCTGACAGGTGTTGCATATCAAGAAGCTGGTTAAACAGCATGATCATTACACAGATGCACCTTGTGCTGGGGACAATAAAAGGCCACTCTACAGATGTCTAAAGTTTTGAGGGAGTGTGCAATTGGCATGCTGACTACAGGAAAGTCCACCAGGGTGTTTGCCAAAAATGTTATGTTAATTTCTCTGCCATAAGCCGCCTCCAACGTCGTTTTAGAGAATTTGGCAGTATGCAAATTCCGCAGACAACCGTAACCACGCCAGCCCAGGACCTCCACATCCAGCGATCGTCTGAGACCAGCCACCGGACAGCTGATGAACTGTGGGATTGCACAACCAAAGAATTTATGCACAAACTGTCAGAAACCGTCTCAGGGAAGCTCATCTGCGTGCTCGTCATCCTCAACAGGGTCTTGACCTGATTGCAGTTTGGCGTCGTAACCTACTTCAGTGGAAAAATGCTCACCTTCATTGGCCACTGGCACGCTGGAGAAGTGTGGTCTTCACGGATAAATTCCGGTTTCAACTGTACCAGGTAGATGGTAAACCCCAGGTATGGCGTCGTGTGGACGAGCGGTTTGCTGATGTCAACTAATCGCATTTTATTGATGGCAATTTGAATGGACAGAGATACCGTGACAAGATCCTGAGGCCCATTGTCGTGCCATTCATCCGCCGCCATCACCTCATGTTTCAGCGTGATAATGCACGGCCCCATGTCTCAAGGATCTGTACTCAATTACTCTAAGCTGAAAATGTCCCAGTTCTTCCATGGCCTGCAGAATCACCAGACATGTCACCCATTGAGTATGCTTGGAATGCTCTGGATCGACGTGTACGACAGCGTCTTTCAGTTCCCACCCATTTCCAGCAACTCTTGCAAAGCCATTGGAGAGGAGTGGGACAATATTCCACAAGCCACAATCAACAGTCTGATCAACTCTATGGGAAGGAGATGTCTCGCTGCATGAGGCAAATGGTGGTCACACCAGATACTGACTGGTTTTCTGATCCACAACCCTACCTTTTATTTTAGGTATCTGTGAACAACAGATGCATATCTGTATTCCCAGTCATGTGAAGTCCATAGATTAGGGCCTAATGAATTTATTTCAATTGGCGGATTTCCTTCTATGAACTGTAACTCAGTAAAATCTTTGAAATTGTTGCATGTTGCGTTTATATTTTTGTTCAGTCTATTCAAATTCTACAGCACAACGGCAGGGTCATGTGTTAAGTGGAAACTAACAGCATAAGGTGTTTACATGTCCTGATAACGAACTTAACCCCTTATGTACCACTCTAACCCCATCTTAACCCCTAATGTACCACTCTAGCCCCATCTTAACCCCTCATGTACCACTCTAACCCCATCTTAACCCCTAATGTACCATTCTAACCCCATCTTAACCCCTAATGTACCATTCTAACCCCATCTTAACCCCTTATGTACCACTCTAGCCCCATCTTAACCCCTAATGTACCATTCTAGCCCCATCTTAACCCCTAATGTACCATTCTAGCCGCATCTTAACCCCTCATGTACCATTCTAGCCGCATCTTAACCCCTAATGTACCATTCTAGCCGCATCTTAACCCCTTATGTACCGTTCAAACACAACAGAAAATGTCTCAACAGAATTAAACAAAACACTTGTTGCAGTGTATTTAAAGCTGGTTTAAACCTTCACAAAAGTTTGGAACAGACTTATATAGCAGCAAATTTAATACAATTGTATTTATTTATTTAACTCCTTCTGGACACCTATATCTATAACACTAGTAACCTAAAAGTAGTAGCCTATCTGTACACCTATATCTGTTAATATCATAGAGTGGACTCCTAACCCTATTAATACCACACAGTGGACTCCTATTAATACCACGCAGTGGACTCCTATTAATACCACGCAGTGGACTCCTATTAATACCACGCAGTGGACTCCTATTAATACCACGCAGTGGACTCCTATTAATACCACGCAGTGGACTCCTATTAATACCACGCAGTGGACTCCTATTAATACCACGCAGTGGACTCCTATTAATACCACGCAGTGGACTCCTATTAATACCACGCAGTGGACTCCTATTAATACCACACAGTGGACTCCTATTAATACCACACAGTGGACTCCTATTAATACCACACAGTGGACTCCTATTAATACCACACAGTGGAGTCCTAACCCTATTGATATCACACAGTGGACTCCTAACCCTATTAATACCACACAGTGGACTCCTATTAATACCACACAGTGGACTCCTATTAATACCACACAGTGGACTCCTATTAATACCACACAGTGGACTCCTATTAATACCACACAGTGGACTCCTATTAATACCACACAGTGGAGTCCTATTAATACCACACAGTGGAGTCCTAACCCTATTGATATCACACAGTGGACTCCTAACCCTATTAATACCACACAGTGGACTCCTATTAATACCACACAGTGGACTCCTAAGCCTATAGGTCTATATTCATTGCCCTGGCATCACCCAGTGGGAGGTTTATTTCTCTCTCTCTACTCAGATCTGAACGGGTCTCTCGGATCAGAACCAGCACGGGTCTGTTTGGCTCTGTTTCTCACAGGCCTTTTCGGGTCGATCTCAGTTTTTTTTTAAATTAATTTATCCACTGTCTTAACGATGGAGGGTAATTTGATTTCCAGTTTTTAAACATTTTTTCAAAATGATTGAGGAGAAAAGTACAACTCAGCCCATTGGGTATCTCACCGCACCCCCATTTGCCATGTCTTGAAATATGAAGATAGACGGATTAAAAGTTGTACATATTGTAAAACTTCTGACAGACAACTTTCTAACTCTCGCCCAGAATTTTTGGCCTTTATAGCACTCCCAGAAGGCCTGAATCATGGAGTCACTGTTCGTTTTACACTTAGGACATGACATAACGGAGTTGAGTTCCAGAGTACATAGCGTTCCTTATCAGTGGCTATTTTAGGTCATCAGATTAGCTCAATTGCCAATTTCTCAGCCTATCACAGAAACTCTTGAATGAATAACATGGAATGGATGAAATATATCATAATAACTGTTTAAAACATGAAAAACATATTTGTAAACACAAAATTTGACAAAAAATGTGTACAAATGTTTTAATATATGCTCTTTTTGGGGAATTTAAAACATCAACTTGTGTTACAAAAGGTTAATAAAAGAAACAGTGTTACTGTTTGACAGAAATTGTCATTTTTCCATAATTTCCAACATTGGGAATGTTGTTGCTTTTAGACTGAGCTAACATATGGAATTGTTTTAAGATGGTTATGCCGTTGATCATTTAGCAATTTGCAAAAAGAAATGTTTAACTATGCAAGCCAGTTAAGAACACATTTTTATTTTACAATGACAGCCTACCCCAAGCAAACCCTCCCCTAACCCGGAAGACGCTGGGCCAATTGTGTGCCGCCCTATGACACACATTTAACTCTTTATTTCTGTTGGCACAAAACTAACTCCATCAGCTTTTAAAAAACCTGTGGAAATTATTATTGTATACATTTCATTCTGATCAAAACTATCCTTCCTTGTCTTGATTCTGTCCTCTTTGTCATTTGAAGTCAGACATGAGTTGATTTTTGTTTTAATGTGATGTCAAGCAAAGCACTACAGAAAGAGATATTCAGATGTTTACAAAAGTTCTAAAAAATATAATGGGAAGCATTTGATCCATAAACGTTTTGTTGGCCGCCCCCCACACTATTTGTATCTTTCACAATTCCTACAGTACAGGACTATTAGTGTAGAACTTCAGTAGAATGCCCCTTTAAAACAACACATCGGTTCAACAACTGCAGAGTTTGTACCCCTGTTTTTAAGATATTACTCACTGTTGTTAATCAGATCTCCTGTCTCCTCCTCTTCTTCTTCCAATGTGACAGTAATCTCCCCCACTTCCTTCATTCCAAAAATATCTGCCTCTTCTTTCACTGTGACAGTCATCTCCCCCAATCCAAATACTGCATCCTCCTCTTCCTCCTCTTCTTTTACTGTAACATCCTCCTCCTCTTTCACTCTGAACGCATCTTCTTCTTTCAATGAAACGTCTTTCTCTTCTTCTTTCACTGTAACAGCCTCAATCTCTGCTTCTTGTTTTACTGTGACATCCTCCTCTTCCTTCTCCTCTTTCACGACAATGTTCAGCCCCAGAGCTTCTTTCTCCGTCCAGCAGATCCCCT
Source organism: Salmo trutta (assembly GCF_901001165.1). Lineage (NCBI taxonomy): Eukaryota > Metazoa > Chordata > Actinopteri > Salmoniformes > Salmonidae > Salmo > Salmo trutta. The sequence continues at coordinate 486,386 of NW_021822351.1, read as the reverse complement.
CTTCAGAAGGGGAGTCGTTTAGTGAGCTCATGGTTGGGATGTTAGCTTGATAGCTAGTTAGCATTAGTGACTAGACTAGCACTACTGCTAATTTACCCAGCTAGCTAGCTGACTAACAACAACGTAAATATCAAATTAAATGGTGTAACTAGCTAGTAGATACGACAAGTGTGTTTAAAACACTGTGGCTAATATACAACGAACGCATTTAAAGAGCTGCAATGTTTTCGGCTATGTTGGCTAGAAGCTACCGAGGTGAATAACTCGCTTTTGTTGTTGAAGAAGCGTCCCGTCCATTAGATTATACGTCACACCGGCAGCATTGCCTGAAACAGGCACATCGCCATCTGCTGGGTGGGAGGGTAACACAGTCGAGGGAAATTTTTATTTTATTTTGAAACAAAAGGGTAGATTTTTTATTTATTTTATTATGTGTTGATTATTGAATATCTTTAATTAGTGAGAATTTAAAACACCCTACCATACTACTGTACATCTGCATTTAGGAAATCAAACAAACAAACAGATAATATCCCAATAAGGTAGCTAGGTCCAAATGGTATAACAGGACTGAGTAGGTTCAAACTGCTCCTACACGGTGTAACAGTACTGAGTAGGTCCAAACTGCTCCTACACGGTGTAACAGTACTGAGTAGGTCCAAACTGCTCCTACACGGTGTAACAGTACTGAGTAGGTCCAAACTGCTCCTACACGGTGTAACAGTACTGAGTAGGTCCAAACTGCTCCTACACGGTGTAACAGTACTGAGTAGGTCCAAACTGCTCCTACACGGTGTAACAGTACTGAGTAGGTCCAAACTGCTCCTACACGGTGTAACAGTACTGAGTAGGTCCAAACTGCTCCTACACGGTGTAACAGTGCTGAGTAGGTCCAAACTGCTCCTACATGGTGTAACAGTACTGAGTAGGTCCAAACTGCTCCTACATGGTGTAACAGTACTGAGTAGGTCCAAACTGCTCCTACACGGTGTAACAGTACTGAGTAGGTCCAAACTGCTCCTACACGGTGTAACAGTACCAGCCCAACAGATGTGTCTACTACAAAGAATACTAACCAATGTGGTGTACGGAGGCCAACTTATTATTTACCTGTTTTCTGTTCTAAACTGGGAACAAACTAAAGAAGCAAAGTCATTTAAATACAAGGTCAAAGGCTGTCAAAACCCTCCTGATGTTCTGACTGACATGTTGTGTTTTCCACCTTCCACTCACAAGAGCTCATTTCTGGAAGTCCCTAGATGTACAGTTGAAGTCGGAAGTTAACATACACCTTAGCCAAATACATTTAAACTCTGTTTTTCACAATTCCTGACATTTAATCCTAGTAAAAATTCCCTGTCTTACGTCAGTTAGGATGACCACTTTATTTTAAGAATGTGAAATGTCATAATAATAGTAGAGAGAATGATTTATTTCAGATTTTATATCTTTCATCACATTCCCAGTGGGTCAGAAGTTTACATACACTCAATTAGTATTTGGTAGCAATGCCATTAAATTGTTTAACTTGGGTCAAACATTTAGGGTAGCCTTCCACAAGCTTTCCACAATAAATTGGGTGAATTTTGGCCCATTCCTCCTGACAGAGCTGGTGTAACTGAGTCAGGTTTGTAGGCCTCCTTGCTCTCCTACGCTTTTTCAGTTCTGCCCACAAATGTTCTATAGGATTGAGTTCAAGGCTTTGTGATGGCCACTCCAATACCTTGACTTTGGTGTCCTTAAGCCATTTCGCTACAACTTTGGAAGTATGCTTGGGGTCATTGTCCATTTGGAAGACAAATTTGCAACCAAGCTTTAACTTCCTGACTGATGTCTTCAGAGGTTGCTTCAATATATCCACATCATTTTCCTCCTCATCATGTCATCTATTTTGTGAAGTGCACCAGACCCTCCTGCAGCAAAGCACCCCCACAACATGATGCTGTCACCCCCGTGCTTCACGACTGGGATGGTGTTCTTCGGCTTGCAAGCCCCCTCCCCTCCCTTTTCCCTCCAAACATAACAATGGTCATTATGGCCAACCAGTTCTTTTTTGTTTCATCAGACCAGAGGACATTTCTCCAAAAAGTACGATCTTTATCCACATGTGCAGTTGCAAACCGTAGTCTGGCTTTTTTATGGCAGTTTTGGAGCAGTGGCTTCTTCCTTGCTGAGCAGCCTTTCAGGTTATGTCGATATAGGACTCGTTTTACTGTGGATATAGATACTTTTGTACCTGTTTCCTACAGCATCTTCACAAGGTCCTTTGCTGTTGTTCTGGGATTGACTTGCACTTTTCGCACCAAAGTACGTTAGTCTCTAGGAGACAGAAAGCGTCTCCTTCCTGAGAAGTATGACAGCTGTGTGGTCCCATGGTGTTTATACTTGCATACTATTGTTTGTACAGATGAACGTGGTACCTTCAGGTGTTTGGAAATTGCTCCCAGGGATGAACCAGACTTGTGGAGGTCTACATTTTTTTCTGAGGTCTTGGCTGATTTCTTTTGATTTTCCCATTATGTCAAGCAAAGAGGCACTGAGTTTGAAGGTAGGCTTTGAAATACATCCACAGGTACACCTCCAATTGACTCAAATGTTGTCATTTAGCCTATCAGAAGCTTCTAAAGCCATGACATAATTTTCTGGAATTCATCAAGCTGTTTAAGGGCACAGTCAACTTATTGTATGTGAACTTCTGACCCACTGGAATTGTGATACAGTGAATTTTAAATGAAATAATCTGTCTGTAAACAATTGTTGGAAGAATTACAAGTGTCATGCACAAAGTAGATGTCCTAACTGACTTGCCAAAACTATAGTTTGTTAACAAGAAATTTGTGGAGTGGTTGAAAAGTTTTAATGACTCCAACCTAAGTGCATGTAAACTTCTGACTTCAATTGTACATGTATATAATGAATGTCCACTAGTGGCTAACACAGTTAAAAATATTCATTATACTTCTATTCAGATAAAAATGTTGCATTAATCAAATGTGTTTTACAATCAGCAGCTGTGTATTCTCTAACATAGTGGAATAATACTGATGGGAACAGTCAAGATGTGGTGAATGTTTTTCATGTTAACGTTATCAGAACATCACCACATTTTCATACATCTTTAGCTTGGAGACTAGAACACAAATGAACTAAATTAAACCAAACAACTACATACACACAATATTCATCCAATTAACAATTTACATTTTAAAATATCCAAATCATGTCATGAACATCTAAGAGTTGTAACATGTATCCAATCTATCAAAGTTTAGAATCAAAACAAAATACATTTTAAAATTATAATCAGATTTTAGACATAATCATGTCTCCAGAAGAAAAAAATAAAACAGGCCTATTGTTGATTAAGATTTAATATAAACAATATGATTTAATGTGGCATAAAACAACAGTCAAACATAAGTCAGAACACAGCCTGGGAATGGGAACATGGACTTCACTCAAGAGTGCATTCTCTTCTTATGTTTGTTCAGGCTCCCTAAATGGGAAAAATCCTTTCCACACAGGGAGCAATGGTAAGGTTTCTCCCCGGTGTGTGTCCTCTCATGTGATTTTAGTTCCTGCGATCGTGGAAATCTCTTTCCACAATGGGCACAGGGGTAAGGCTTTTCTCCTGTGTGTGTCCTCTCATGTGATTTTAGGTCCTGTGATCGGGAAAAAGTCTTTTCACAATGGGCACAGTGGTAAGGCTTTTCTCCTGTGTGTATTCTATTATGTTTGTTCAGGCTCCCTAACAGCGAAAAACTCTTTTTACACTGGGAGCAATGGTATGGTTTCTCTCCTGTGTGTGTCCTCTCATGTGATTTTAGTTCCTGTGGTCGTGAAAATCTCTTTTCACAATGGGCACAGGGGTAAGGCGTTTCTCCTGTGTGTATTCTCTTATGATTGTTCAGGCTCGCTAACTGTGCAAAACTTTTTTCACACTGGGAGCAGTGGTATGGTTTCTCCCCTGTGTGTGTCCTCTCGTGTGATTTTAGTTGCTGTGATCGTGTAAATCTCTTTCCACAATGGGAACATTGGAAAGGCTTTTCTCCTGTGTGTTTCCTTTCATGCTCTTTTAGGTTACCTAACAACCTAAAACTCTTTCCACAATGGGAACAGTGGAAAGGTTTTTCTCCTGTGTGTATTCTATTATGTTTGTTCAGGCTCCATAACTGGGTAAAACACTTTCCACAATGGGAGCAGAGATACGTTTTCTCCCTTGTGTGTGTCCTCTGATGTATTTTTAGGTTCTGTGATCGGGAAAATCTCTTTCCACACTGGGAACATTGGAAAGGCTTTTCTTCGGTGTGTTTCCTTTCATGCTCTTTTTGGTTAGCTAACTGAGTAAAACTTTTTGCACACAAGGAGCAATGGTAAGGTTTCTCCCCGGTGTGTGTCCTCTCATGCTCCTTCAGCTTATCCAACAACCTAAAATTCTTTCCACAATGGGAACAGTGGTACGGCTTTTCTCCTGTGTGTATTCTACTATGTTTTTTTAGGTTCTGTGATCGTGAAAATCTCTTTCCACACTGGGAGCAGTGGAAAGGCTTCCCACCTGTGTGTTTTCTCTCATGCTCTTTTAGGTTCCATGACAAATTAAAACTCTTATTACACTTGGAGCAGTCGAGTCGTGTCACTGGTTTGGGAGTCTCTGGGTCTGGTTCCTCTGAAGGACTCTTACTGCTGTCAGAGTGAGAGTCTGGTCTCTCTCCTGCCAAAGACAGAGCATTTGGTTAAACAGAGAGATCTGAATGAAACCTCCACATGATAAAACTCTCTTCCTATGAGATTTAATCTAGACTAGATCCCTCATTATAAAACCGTACATTTGGATCCTGGATGCCGATTGGTTAATAGCCATTAGTTATTCATAATACTACCTGGGTAATGCTGTTAACAGTTCCATTTGAATCATTCCTACACTTCCACTGTCCCACAGCCCAGCCAGGAAATTCATCAACTAATCTCCACTGTCCCACAGCCCAGCCAGGAAATTCATCAACTAATCACCACTGTCCCACAGCCCAGCCAGGCAATTCATCAACTATTATCCACTGTCCCACAGCCCAGCCAGGCAATTCATCAACTAATCTCCACTGTCCCACAGCCCAGCCAGGCAATTCATCAACTATTATCCACTGTCCCACAGCCCAGCCAGGCAATTCATCAACTAATCTCCACTGTCCCACAGCCCAGCCAGGCAATTCATCAACTAATCTCCACTGTCCCACAACCCTGCCAGGTAATTCATCAACTAACCACTCGGAAAAAAGAAACTCAACATTATTACCCCATGCTTCTAGTCCAGCATTTGGTTTGTAACAGAAGGGACTTGTTCTAAACCTTTCTATCTGACCTTTGCATTTTGTATGTACAGAAAATATGTATAGAACTTACTCTGGTGATTTATTATTTAATAGAAATGTATGGAAAATATGTATCTATTCATATGTAATCTCCCTTTACCTGCTATAATGACAGCTAGTGTCTAATTGTTGGGTTGTTACTAGAATGGTACATAAGGGGTTAAGATGGGGCTAGAGTGGTACATTAGGGGTTAAGATGGGGTTAGAGTGGTAGATAAGGGGTTAAGATGGGGTTAGAGTGGTACATTAGGGGTTAAGATGGGGTTAGAATGGTACATAAGGGGTTAAGTTCGTTATCAGGACATGTAAACACCTTATGCTGTTAGTTTCCACTTAAGACATGACTCTGCCGTTGTGCTGTAGAATTTGAATAGACTGAACAAAAATATAAACGCAACATGCAACAATTTCAAAGATTTTACTGAGTTACAGTTCATAGAAGGAAATCAGCCAATTGAAATAAATGCATTAGGCCCTAATCTATGGATTTCACATGACTGGGAATACAGATATGCATCTGTTGTTCACAGATACCTAAAAAAAAAGGGTAGAGGCGTGGATCAGAGAACCAGTCAGTATCTGGTGTGACCACCATTTGCCTCATGCAGCGCTACACATCTCCTTCACATAGAGTTGATCAGGCTGTTGATTTTGGCCTGTGGAAGGTTGTCCCACTCCTCCTCAATGGCTTTGCAAGAGTTGCTGGAAATGGGTGGGAACTGAAAGACACTGTCGAACATGTCGATCCAGAGCATCCTAAACATATTCAATGGGTGACATGTCTGGTGATTCTGCAGGCCATGGAAGAACTGGGACATTTTCAGCTTAAAGTAATTGTGTACAGATCCTTGAGACATGGGGCCATGCATTATCATGCTGAAACATGAGTTGATGGCGGCGGATGAATGGCACGACAATGGGCCTCAGGATCTTGTCACGGTATCTCTGTGCATTAAAATTGCCATTGATAAAATGCAATTAGTTGACATCAGCAAACCGCTCGTCCACACGACGCCATACCTGGGGTTTACCATCTACCTGGTACAGTTGAAACCGGAATTTATCCATGAAGACCACACTTCTCCAGCGTGCCAGTGGCCAATGAAGGTGAGCATTTTTCCACTGAAGTAGGTTACGACGCCAAACTGCAATCAGGTCAAGAGCCAGTTGAGGACGACGAGCACGCAGATGAGCTCCCCTGAGACGGTTTCTGACAGTTTGTGCAGAAATTCTTTGGTTGTGCAATCCCACAGTTCATCAGCTGTCCGGTGGCTGGTCTCAGACGATCGCTGGATGTGGAGGTCCTGGGCTGGCGTGGTTACGGTTGTCTGCGGAATTTGCATACTGCCAAATTCTCTAAAACGATGTTGGAGGCGGCTTATGGCAGAGAAATTAACATAACATTTTTGGCAAACACCCTGGTGGACTTTCCTGTAGTCAGCATGCCAATTGCACACTCCCTCAAAACTTTAGACATCTGTGGAGTGGCCTTTTATTGTCCCCAGCACAATGTGCATCTGTGTAATGATCATGCTGTTTAACCACCTTCTTGATATGCAACACCTGTCCGGTGGATAGATTATCTTGGCAAAGGAGAAAAGCTCACTAACAGGGATGTAAACAAATTTGTGCACTAAATTTGAGAAGCTTTTTGTGCATATGGAACATTTCTGGGATCTTTTATTTCAGCTCATGAAACATGGGACCAACACTTTACATGTTGCGTTTATATTTTTGTTCAGAGTATTAAGATTTACAAATCTTTTCTGTACAGTAGAGTACAGTACAGAAAAGTGGAGTATAGTAGCGTTGAGTAGAGTTGAATACACACTAGAGTTGAACACACTATAATGTGTGTTATTGTACTGTACTGAGCTCTATTGTACTAAACTCTGTTTTCCATCATCGCTGGCCGTCGGCTAATCAGCCAGTTACCACTCATTTTCAGCCCACTATTTTACCCACTTCATATTACTAGGTATACTTTTCATCTAACAGTTTTAACTGGCTAGTCTGTCGAGCCCTCTCCTGCTAGAATGAACAATATGCATATTCTAGCCATCTATTGAGAGGAGAGGCACCTCACAAAGTGAATGTTGACAGGGAATCGTAGTCTGTATCCCCTCCCGGTACAATCTGTGTGCTCTGTAGACAGAGGAGGGAGAGAGCTTCAACGTCCCATGTCATAGAAGTGGTAATGATGATTTGAAATCCAGTAGGGAATCAACTAAATGTATATAAAATGTATTAATTTGCCCAAGTTGATCACAAGACATGAACAGAATGCATCAGTGATTCGTATTTCCTGTAACTTTCTGAAGAGGCAACGTGTGTGTGTGGTCCGCACGTCTACCACTTTGTATAGCCGTTAGCGATGATGCTAACGTTAATGAAAACAGTCTTCTGGTAGAATGTCTGTCTGTGTGTGTGGTCCGCACGTCTACCACTTTGTATAGCCGTTAGCGATGATGCTAACGTCTTCTGGTAGATGGAAAGGCTTTCCCAAAAACCTTCTTAATTAAATGTTTAGTTCAAAAGTAGCCTCTGCTTACGCGGCAGAATGGTATCATGATTATTGTCATCAATCCAGTGGGTATTTGTTTCACTAACTCTACCATCAATTGCGCTACAAAGACACAGCTAAATAAATAGCCTCTTGTTAGGTGCACACATTAATTAAAAGGGTACCTACAGCCAAAAATTGTAATTTCGAAAAATTTTCCCAGACCTCAAAAGTGGTCTCCTGATGTGGTTTAAGCATCGTTGTGTACTTAAATCATAAAGTCTTATTTTGTTATTAAAAGAAAAAGGGTAATTTTGAGAGAAAAAACCTGAAAATATACTGGGAAAAACTGAAACCTGGATAAACTGAGAAAACTGAATTTGAGAAGGCACAAAACATCATCAGGCAAATAATAAAATACAACCGATTTTGTCGTAGTTCCATTCAGATTTTTTTCCCGCTCCGTTCCACTGAACTGACTAGCAAAATAAAGTTCTGAACCGGTTCGAATCCCCATAAAAAGTAACAGCTCATATTGTTCCTTTCTGTTACTTTTCAAACCTCTGAAATCTACATGTTTTATTTTATTTTTAACATTTAGCTTGACATTACAGTTTTTCACCAATCAGATAGAGCAGCTTTCTATGGAGCTGGTAAGCTATTAAATCTGTATAGGAACGTCGTTAAGAGCTAACTGTATTTTTCTGTAACAGCATGGTGTTATCATAATGAAAGACAAACAAACACTGAGCTGCCAGTCACTATGGACAGACCAGTGAGCTCTGCCAGTCACTATGGACAGACCAGTGAGTGAGCTGCCAGTCACTATGGACAGACCAGTGAGCTCTGCCAGCCACTATGGACAGACCAGTGAGCTCTGCCAGTCACTATGGACAGACCAGTGAGCTCTGCCAGTCACTATGGACAGACCAGTGAGCTCTGCCAGCCACTATGGACAGACCAGTGAGTGAGCTGCCAGCCACTATGGACAGACCAGTGAGTGAGCTGCCAGTCACTATGGACAGACCAGTGAGTGAGCTGCCAGTCACTAGGGACAGACCAGTGAGTGAGCTGCCAGTCACTATAGACAGACCAGTGAGTGAGCTGCCAGTCACTATGGACAGACCAGTGAGTGAGCTGCCAGCCACTATGGACAGACCAGTGAGTGAGCTGCCAGCCACTATGGACAGACCAGTGAGTGAGCTGCCAGTCACTATGGACAGACCAGTGAGTGAGCTGCCAGTCACTAGGGACAGACCAGTGAGTGAGCTGCCAGTCACTATGGACAGACCAGTGAGTGAGCTGCCAGCCACTATGGACAGACCAGTGAGTGAGCTGCCAGCCACTATGGACAGACCAGTGAGTGAGCTGCCAGCCACTATGGACAGACCAGTGAGTGAGCTGCCAGTCACTATGGACAGACCAGTGAGTGAGCTGCCAGTCACTATGGACAGACCAGTGAGTGAGCTGCCAGTCCCTATGGACAGACCAGTGAGTGAGCTGCCAGTCACTATGGACAGACCAGTGAGTTGCCAGCCACTATGGACAGACCAGTGAGTGAGCTGCCAGCCACTATGGACAGACCAGTGAGTGAGCTGCCAGCCACTATGGACAGACCAGTGAGTGAGCTGCCAGCCACTATGGACAGACCAGTGAGCTGCCAGTCACTATGGACAGACCAGTGAGTTGCCAGCCACTATGGACAGACCAGTGAGTGAGCTGCCAGCCACTATGGACAGACCAGTGAGTGAGCTGCCAGCCACTATGGACAGACCAGTGAGTGAGCAGCCAGCCACTATGGACAGACCAGTGAGCTGCCAGTCACTATGGACAGACCAGTGAGCTGCCAGTCACTATGGACAGACCAGTGAGTGAGCTGCCAGTCACTATGGACAGACCAGTGAGTTGCCAGCCACTATGGACAGACCAGTGAGCTGCCAGTCACTATGGACAGACCTGTGAGTGAGCTGCCAGTCACTATGGACAGACCAGTGAGTGAGCTGCCAGTCACTATGGACAGACCTGTGAGTGAGCTGCCAGTCACTATGGACAGACCAGTGAGTGAGCTGCCAGTCACTATGGACAGACCTGTGAGTGAGCTGCCAGCCACTATGGACAGACCAGTGAGTTGCCAGCCACTATGGACAGACCTGTGAGTGAGCTGCCAGCCACTATGGACAGACCAGTGAGTTGCCAGCCACTATGGACAGACCTGTGAGTGAGTTGCCAGTCACTATGGACAGACCAGTGAGTGAGCTGCCAGCCACTATGGACAGACCAGTGAGCTGCCAGTCACTATGGACAGACCAGTGAGTTGCCAGCCACTATGGACAGACCAGCGTAGGAAGAGATGAGATGTGACTGAAATGTTGCAGGTGGGGAGTGAGCACGAGAGGATGGAGGAAACTTGTCTTGAAGAGCTGGGCATCTTGTTATGACATTATCTGAATGAGGCCCACAGAATTATACCTAGGAGGAACAGCTTTGAATGTCTGGTGGCCTCCCGTTGGGCCCGAGCTACTAGCTAACCAGATCGTGTGTGCAGAGCAGCACCAGAATTAAAAACACATCTTACCTTTTTGTAGTTAATAAATCCAATGTGAAACGTTTAACTGTAGTATCCTTAACCATCATTGAAAAAGTGAATACATTCTTCTCTAATTAAACATTTCTCTCCCTGATTTATGAATCACGCTAGTAACGTTGTCAGCAAGCTACAGCAGTGGTTCCCAAACTGTGGGGCATGCCCCCCTAGGGGTGCGAGTGGTTTGTAGGGCACTAAAAGTAGTCCTTGTGTAAAGAGTTGTATGGTTTGTTAAACTCTGAAATCAATGGTTTCTGTTAGGCATACATTTTAAGTGAGTCTCAGCACAATTCCGTTACGGTGGAAGTGCCCTCATCTAATCAAGGTATTTTAGGTCCTCAGATTAGCTCAGCTGCCTGAGTATCACAGAAACTCAAAACTGTGAATGAATAACATGGAATGGATGAAATTTATCAAAATAACTTTTCAAAACATACAAAAACATATTTGTAAACATATCATTTGACAAACAAAAGTATACATTTTTTTAAATATATGCTTATATTGGGGAAGCGGTGGATTAAGACTCGCATCTCAATATCTCTAGTTTAAACTGACGGATTCTCATGTGGATTATTTTATTATTAAAATATTAATTAAATCATTTTTTTCCTTCTTTTTATTATGTTACTTAGATTGATGCAAGGACGCGTCAAAATACTATTAAGGATTTTAAATAACCTGGGGTCATCTTTGTTTTTATACATTTCATTTTATACATTTCATCCTGATCAAAATTACGCTTCCTTGTCTTGATTCTGTCCTCTTCATCACTTGAAGTCAGACATGAGTTGATTTTTGCATTAATGTGATGTCAAGCATAGACACTGAGCAAAGCACTACAGAAAGAGATATTCAGATGTTTACAAATGTTGTGAAAAAATATAACGGGAAGCATTTGATCCATTAACGTTTTGTTGCCCCCCCCCACACACACACACTATTTGTATCTTTCACAATTCCTACAGTACAGAACTATTAAAGTGTAGAACTTCAGTAGAATGCCCCTTTAAAACCACACATCGTTCAACAACTGCAGAGTTTGTACCCCTGTTTAAGATATTACTCACTGTTGTTAATCAGATCTCCTGTCTCCTCCTCTTCTTCTTCCAATGTGACAGTGATCTCCCCCACTTCCTTCATTCCAAAAATGTCTTCCTCTTCTTTCACTGTGACAGTCATCTCCCCCAATCCAAATACTGCATCCTCCTCTTTCTCCTCTTCTTTTACTGTAACATCCTCCTCCTCTTTCACTCTCAACGCGTCTTCATCTTCTGCCAATTTAACTTCTTTCACTGTAACAGCCTCAATCTCTGCTTCTTTTTTTACTGTGACATCCTCTTCTTCCTTCTCCTCTTTCACGACAATGTTCAGCCCCAGAGCTTCTTTCTCCGTCCAGCAGATCCCCTCTTCAGAAGGGGAGTCGTTTAGTGAGCTCATGGTTGGGATGTTAGCTAGATAGCTAGTTAGCATTAGTGACTAGACTAGTACTACTGCTAATTTACCCAGCTAGCTAGCTGACTAACAACAACGTAAATATCAAATTAAATGGTGTAACTAGCTAGTAGATACGACAAGTGTGTTTAAAACACAGTGGCTAATATACAACGAACGCATTTAAAGAGCTGAAATGTTTTCGGCTATGTTGGCTAGAAGCTACCGAGGTGAATAACTCGCTTTTGTTGTTGAAGAAGCGTCCCGTCCATTAGATTATACGTCACACCGGCAGCATTGCCTGAAACAGGCACATCGCCATCTGCTGGGTGGGAGGGTAACACAGTCAAGGGAAATTCTCATTTTATTTTGAAACACGTAATTAGATTTTTCCTATATTTAATTATATAGTACTATTATAGTGAGACGTACAAAGAAAAGCATATGTTGATTAGTGAATATCTTTAATGAGTGAGAATTTAAAACAATTTACTACTGCACATCTGCATTTAGGAAATCAAACAAACAGATAATATCCCAATAAGGTAGCTAGGTCCAAATGGTATAACAGTACTGAGTAGGTCCAAACTGTTCCTACACGGTGTAACAGTACTGAGTAGGTCCAAACTGCCCCTACATGGTGTAACAGTACTGAGTAGATCCAAACTGCTCCTACATGGTGTAACAGTACTGAGTAGGTCCAAACTGCTCCTACACGGTGTAACAGTACTGAGTAGGTCCAAACTGCCCCTACATGGTGTAACAGTACTGAGTAGGTCCAAACTGCTCCTACACGGTGTAACAGTACTGAGTAGGTCCAAACTGCTCCTACACGGTGTAACAGTACTGAGTGGGTCCAAACTGCTCCTACACGGTGTAACAGTACTGAGTAGGTCCAAACTGTTCCTACATGGTGTAACAGTACTGAGCTGTGTTGAGTACAAAAAAGTAGTAGAACATTCAATTAAACGTCAACAGTCCTGTACGGAGCGTCTAGTTGAAAAACAGGGAGGGACTGGGTTGTGGCTTCAAAATGCACCACTGCCCTTAAACTGCATTACTCATTACCCGGAGAAAACTAACCATTGTGGTGTGTGGACTGTGGTGGGTCTTTCCACATCCTACCAACCCAACAGATGTCTACTACTGTGAGTACTAACTGATATGTTGGGTCTTTCCACATGTTACCAACCCAACAGATGTCTACTACTGTGAGTACTAACTGATATGTTGGGTCTTTCCACATGTTACCAACCCAACAGATGTCTACTACTGTGAGTACGAACCGATATGTTGGGTCTTTCCACATGTTACCAACCCAACAGATGTCTACTACTGTGAGTACTAACTGATATGTTGGGTCTTTCCACATCCTACCAACCCAACAGATGTCTACTACTGTGAGTACTAACTGATATGTTGGGTCTTTCCACATGTTACCAACCCAACAGATGTCTACTACTGTGAGTACTAACTGATATGTTGGGTCTTTCCACATGTTACCAACCCAACAGATGTCTACTACTGTGAGTACTAACTGATATGTTGGGTCTTTCCACATGTTACCAACCCAACAGATGTCTACTACTGTGAGTACTAACTGATATGTTGGGTCTTTCCACATGTTACCAACCCAACAGATGTCTACTACTGTGAGTACTAACCGATATGTTGGGTCTTTCCACATGTTACCAACCCAACAGATGTCTACTACTGTGAGTACTAACCGATATGTTGGGTCTTTCCACATGTTACCAACCCAACACACAGAACCAGTCAAACGTTTCACCTACTCATTCCAGGGTATTTCTTTATTTCTTTAATAGTGAAGACATCAACACTATGAAATAACACATATGGAATCATGTAGTAACCAAAAAAGTGCTAAACAAATCAAAATCTATTTTATATTTGAGATTCTTCAAAGTAGCCACCCTTTGCCTTGATGACAGCTTTGCACACTCTTGGCTTGTGGAGGATTCCCCAGTAGCTTGTGGATGATTCCCCAGTAGCTTGTGGAGGATTCCCCAGTAGCTTGTGGAGGATTCCCCAGTAGCTTGTGGAGGATTCCCCAGTAGCTTGTGGATGATTCCCCAGTAGCTTGTGGAGGATTCCCCAGTAGCTTGTGGATGATTCCCCAGTAGCTTGTGGATGATTCCCCAGTAGCTTGTGGAGGATTCCCCAGTAGCTTGTGGATGATTCCCCAGTAGCTTGTGGATGATTCCCCAGTAGCTTGTGAAGGATTCCCCAGTAGCTTGTGGAGGATTCCCCAGTAGCTTGTGGAGGATTCCCCAGTAGCTTGTGGAGGATTCCCCAGTAGCTTGTGGAGGATTCCCCAGTAGCTTGTGGATGATTCCCCAGTAGCTTGTGGAGGATTCCCCAGTAGCTTGTGGAGGATTCCCCAGTAGCTTCTCTCTCTCCTCTCCCCTCTCTTTTCTTCTCTCACTCTGTCTCTCTCTATTGTCGAGAACTTTTCTGTAATTAAATATGATTTTTGTTTGTCTATCTTTTGTGTCTTTGTCTACATGTTTATTTATGTTTACAACAAGCAAGGGGAAGATATCAGAACAGACACGTTGGGGAATAATAACATATTGTACAGGATACATTTGTACTGTAGTGAGGCCGTCTCTATAGTAATGCAAGGTCTCTTTCATAATCATGTGAAACGTCAATTACTATCGAAATGCTGGGATGTGTTTTTCTATGACAATGAAGTTTAATGTAACTATGACGATTATACGATACGGATTACAATCATCATCATGAATATTAAGGCTACACTCCATGTTACACCTAATCATCCCCAGCTTACAATTGGCTCATTCATCCCCCTCCTCTCCCCTGTAATTATTCCCCAGGTTGTTTCTGTAAATGAGAATGTGTTCTCAGTCAACTTACCTGGTAAAAATAATAGTTAAAAAAATAAATAATTAAAAACACACACAGACACTCAACCATGCAAACTGGCTGGGTTATTCTTTATTTAGACATCACACATTATAGTCTTACTCTAATCCAGACATCGTACACTCTCACTAAATCACATCCAGTATCATACACATCAACCTACACAGATCTACTACACACGTAATATCTTGACTCAATTTTCTAACATCTGTGGCATTGGCTCACAGGCAAACAGATCCAAACAAATGTTGCTAGAACCTGTTTCTTGAATTCTAAACATCAGACATTTGAAATCTCTATTTTTGATCGTCATAATACCTCTTACGGCGGTAACTTTACAAGCACTAATTATGGTCCATTTAGACTGAGAATAGTATATAGTTACAGTAAGGGCTACAATAAGTATAGCCAGTTATAATTGTAACGACTTAAGAGATTATAGGAAAAGATCAGTCTTTATGCGGCTGAAAGAAAAGGAATATAACATATACTATTTACAGGAAACTCAATCTACATCCTGAGATGAAGTTGCGTGGCAAAAGAAACGGGGTGGTGAAAAAATGTTCTGTCATGGACAAAGGAACTCAAAAGGTGTGATGATATTAATTATCAAAAATGTCGATCCGAATGTGTAAACAGTCAAGAATGATTCGCAAGGAAGGTGGCTCCTTTTGAATATGAAAGTGGATGGAAAAACAGATTTGGCTCATTAATCTATATGGTATTAATCTATATGGTCCAAATCAGGATGATCCATACTTAATAGAAAACATTTATAGCAATTTATTGAACTTACAGGCAACAAATTATCATATTATTATGCTAGTAGACTATAACACAGTTTTAAGTACCTCAATGGACCGTAAAGCTAATCACTCATCACCGTGCCCTTACGGAGATCACAAATATTATGGACTCATTAGAAATAGTGGATATTTAGAGACTAACAACCCCTGACCTATTGCGATATACTTGGAGGAGACATAATTAAGCTAGTCGTCTTGACTACTTTCTTGTCTCTTTCTCTCTCGCATCAAAGGTTAAACAACTACTGATAGGAGACAGAATGTGATCAGACCATCATCTAATTGGCCTTCACTTAACTCTTACAGAATTTTCATGTGGACGGGGATATTGACATTTTATCAAAGTCTACTGCAGGACAATTTACTCGTAACTAAGACTAAATAATTTATAACAGATTTTTTCCAGTACAATATAGGTTCAGCAAATCCCCTTATTGTTTGGGATACCTTTAAATGTACCTTCAGAGATCATTCAATTCAATATTCATCAATAATAAAAAAATAGTTTCTGTCTAAAGAGACAAGAGTAACAATGGAAATACATGAACCTATAGTTCAGGTAGATAGCAATAGAAATGATACTACAGAGATACAAAATAAGTTAGAGGAAAAACAAGAAGAACTGGAGGAACTTATTCAAGAACGATCTAATGTAATCTATTACAAAAAAAGCAAACGATGGAATATGGAGAAAAATGCACCAAATTCTTTCTGAATCTCCAACACAGAAACGCTACCAAAATAATTGGAAGAAACTTATTAAAGACAAAGTCATCTATGATTCTCTGAATGATATTTTAAAAGAGGAAGCTAAATATTTTAAGCAGATATTAAAAAATAAAATGGAAAATTAACAAATGCACAGAAAGACCATTGCGAGGGCCAAATTACAGAGGAATAACTTTTTGAGGCTATTAAATCCTTTCTGTCTGGAAAAACCCCAGGGCAGGTACTCAGCAGGAAGGTATGATTTCTCTATTATTAAAACAAGACCCAGATGGCAAATATAAAGACCCAGTCTATTTAAAAAAACTGGAGGCCCCTTACACATCAATGTTGATGCAAAAATACTAGCAAAATGAAAAGCACTCAGAATTAAAAAGGTTTTACCAGGTATTGTCCATCCTGATCAGACAGGTTTTTTACATGGACGATACATTGGGATATAATATACTACTTGAAATAATAGGACACCATGAAACATCTAAGAAGTCAGGCCTGGTATTTATAGCAGATTTTGAAAAGGCCTTTGATAAAGCAAGACTGGATTTTATATATACATGCCTGGATTTAATTTCTTTTGTTGAGTCTCTTATTCAATAGGTAAAAGTTATGTATAACAACGCCAGGTGTAAAATAGTAAACAGCGGCTTCTTCTCAGAGAGTTTTGAATTGTCAAGAGGAGTTAAACAAGGGTGTCCGCTGTCAACATATCTATTCGTTATGGCCATCGAAATGCTTGCTTTAAAAATCAGATAACAACTGTAGTGGCTTCCTTACCAATTCACCACAGCCACAGCCCAAGCCTGAAGCGGGGTTGTTTCGGACGCATACAGTCCACATTCAAAGTTCCCAAATGGCAAAAACATTCAATGAGATCCAGGATATGGTGCAACAAAAAGGTTTATTCTTTTTATATCTAACAAAAAATTATTCTCCAATCAACTTAAAGCATAGATTACTTGATGTGAAAAATACATAAAATGGCCTGTTTGTATGGTCAAAAGACTATACCGCACCCGTGTCTAGCTAGGACTCTCCTCCCCCGAAGTCCCAACTTCCTGCCTTTATCCTATCACTAACACACTTACCACAGTACAATGAATGGGCAAGAGGGGGAACAAAAACTTGTTCCACTAATGAAGTTCCACTAATAAAGGAATATATCTCAATCAGGTCAATATAAATCATAAAGGTACCTGATATTTCATCATATACATAAATATATAATATATTTACACAAACATACATGGAGCTCTGTATGTTCTGTCTTTTATACTAATATGTCCAAATTGGCTCTAACAACAACATTAGACGATTAGAAATCCAAGGCTTAAAAACAACAAGGTGTCCATGTATGCCAATGACTCGCGTTTTATATTAAGCCTGCAAGCTAGATCCCTGCAATATCTTATTGAAGATCTAGATAACTTTTCTGGACTCCTAATTATGATAAGTGTACAATATTACGAATTGGATCTTTAAAAAATACAGCTTATACATGACCCTGTAGTTTACCTATAAAATGGGCTGATGGTGAAGTAGACATACTTGGTATTAATTTCACAAAATATATAAATGGTTTGAGTCCTCGATTTGACTTGGTGGGAGATCTGTTGACATCCCTATGGGCGGGATGCTTGACCCTGGTTGCTCCTGTGGGTCCTGTGGGAACCAGTAGCAATTGCTACTGGTTCCGCAATGCAGTCAGCCTTTACGGCTGGCACCGCAAGTTTGTGACCTGGATTCCTGTTAAGTAGCAATTAGCTGCTAGCCATCATGAAAACGGAGCAGACAAATGCTAGCAGTGCTAGCCCAACAGTGTTTTTATCCACAGTTGGGCACAAATGTTTTTATTGCAAATCTTCTTTTTTTATCCTCTTATGTTTGTTGTGCCGTAAATATTTCAGGTTTTTTTTTCAATTATTTTTTCCTGTGAAGCCCATTGTGTTGCATTCCATGTCTGAAATGTGCTGTATAAATATAGCTTGGTTTGATTTGAGGTGAAATTAGGTAATGTGATCAGGAAAATATAGTTACACAATGGGAACGGTTCTCTAACTGCGTTAAATTCTTTCCACACTGGGACCAATTGTGTGATTTTTCCCCTGTGTGTGTAATTGTGTGTTTTCTTCCCCTGTGTGTTTCCTTTTATGTGATTTTAGGTCATGTGATCGTGAATATCTCTTTCCGCACAAGGCGCAATGGTAAAGCTTCTTACCTCTGTGTGTCTTTTCATGCTCCTTCATGTTATCTAACGACCTAAAAAACTTTCCACAATGGGAACAGGGATAAGGCTTCTCTCCAGAGTGTATTTTCTTATGTTTGTTCAGGTTCCCTAAATGCAAAAAACACTTTCCACACTGGGGGCAACTGTGTGGTTTTTCCCCTGTGTGTGTCCGCTCATGTGATTTTAGGTCATGTGATCGTAAAAAACTATTTCCACACTGAGAGCAATGGTAAGATTTTTCCCCTGTGTGCGTCATCTCATGCTTTTTTAAGTCCGATGATGTTGAAAATCTCTTTCCACAATTGGAGCAGTGGTAAGGCTTTTCTCCTGTGTGTTTCTTCTCATGATCTTTCAGGTTTCCTAACTTGGTAAAATCCTTTCCACACAGGGAGCAATGGTAAGGTTTCTCCCCTGTGTGTGTCCTCTCATGCGTTTTCAGGTTACCTGACAACCTAAAATTCTTTCCACAATGAGAACAGGGGTAAGGCTTCTCTCCAGAGTGTATTCTCTTATGTTTGTTCAGGTTCCCTAAATGGGAAAAAAGCTTTCCACACTGTGAGCAATTGTGTGGTTTTTCCCCTGTGTGTGTCCTCTCGTGTGATTTTAGGTCATGTGATCGTGAGAATCTATTTCCACACTGGGAGCATTGGAAAGGCTTTTCTCCTGTGTGTTTCCTTTCATGCTCTTTCAACTTCCATAACCACTTAAAACTCATATTACACTGGGAGCAGTGGTGTTGCATCGCTGGATTGGGCGTCTCAGGGTCGTTTTCCCCTGAAGGACTCTTTCTGCTGTCAGATTGAGAGTCTAGACTCTCTCCTGCCAAAAACAAACAGATTATTTTGTTAAACAGAGTATTTAGTTAAACACAGAGACCTGAATGAAACCTCCATTATAAAACTGTTTTCCTATGAGGTTTAATCCAGACTAGATCCCTTATTATGAAACACAAAATGTGGATCCTTGATGCTGATTGGTTGATAGCTGTTAGTTATTCATGTTAATCCCGGGTAATGGCTGTTAGCAGTTCCATTTGAATTATTCCTACACATCCACTGTCCCACAGCCCTGCCAGGCAATTCATCAACTAATCTCCACTGTCCCACAGCCCTGCCAGGCCATTTATAAACTAATCTCCACTGTCCCACAACCCTGCCAGGCAATTCATTAACTAATGTCCACTACAAAGACTCATTTAGCCATTATTACCCCATGCTTACAGACTAGCATTTGGTTTACAAAAAAGGGGATTTGTAAAAATCGTGCTATTTGCCTCTCCAACCTCAGCAATTGTTACACATTTTGTATGTAAAAGAAAATATGTATATAACTTATTTTGGTGGCTCATTATTAAACAGCAATGTATGGAACATGTTTATATATTTATGTGTAATCTCTTTAATTACTATAATGACACTTAGTGGCTAATTGTTGGTTTGCTACTAGAATGGTACATAAAGAGTTAAGTTAAGATGGGGGATGAATGGTACATAAGGGGTTAAGATGGGGTTAGAATGGTGCATAACGGGTTAAGATGGGGTTAGAATGGTGCATAACGGGTTAAGTTAAGATGAGGCTAGATTGGTAAATAAGGGGTTACCAACAATATCAACTGGGACCTGTTTTACCATCATTATCAGTTAGAACCTGTTCTACCATCAAAATCAATTACAACCTGTTTTACCATCAATTACAACCTGTTTTACCATCAACATCAATTACAACCTGTTTTACCATCAATATCAATTACGACCTGTTTTATCATCTGGGACCGGTCTGTGTTTACCATCATTATCAACTGGGACCGGTCTGTGTTTACCATCATTATCAACTGGAACCGGTCTGTGTTTACCATCATTATCAACTGGAACCGGTCTGTGTTTACCATCATTATCAACTGGAACCGGTCTGTGTTTACCATCATTATCAACTGGAACCGGTCTCTGTTTACCATCATTATCAACTGGAACCGGTCTGTGTTTACCATCATTATCAACTGGGACCGGTCTGTGTTTACCATCATTATCAACTGGAACCGGTCTGTGTTTACCATCATTATCAACTGGGACCGGTCTGTGTTTACCATCATTATCAACTGGAACTGGTCTGTGTTTACCATCATTATCAACTGGAACCGGTCTGTGTTTACCATCATTATCAACTGGGATCGGTCTGTGTTTACCATCATTATCAACTGGGACCGGTCTGTGTTTACCATCATTATCAACTGGAACCGGTCTGTGTTTACCATCATTATCAACTGGAACCGGTCTGTGTTTACCATCATTATCAACTGGGACCGGTCTGTGTTTACCATCATTATCAACTGGAACCGGTCTGTGTTTACCATCATTATCAACTGGAACCGGTCTGTGTTTACCATCATTACCAACTGGGACCGGTCTATGTTTACCTGGACAAATTGTTTTCTTTACCATTCAACAACAAAATAACTGTGACAAACCCTTAAGTATAATGAATGTGATTTTGTTATCTTAGACATTTTCTTGGACACATGGAGACGTGCTAAAACATCCTTGTAAAGGTCTAAAGGAAGAGGCTAATTAGAATATTGGGACGTTGTTTGAAGCCACTACAGAAACAATGTTGACATTTTGAAACGTGATCTCTGCCCTGCCATAGGGAACGAACGTGATCTCTGCCCTGCCATAGGGAACAAACGTGATCTCTGCCCTGCCAAAGGGAACGAATGTGATCTCCGTCCATGGGAGGGGTGCGTCACTTGAGTGTGTTGAGTCACTGACGTGGTCTTCCTGTCTGGGTTGGCGCCCCCCCCTTGGGTTGTGCCATGGCGGAGATTTTTGTGGGCTATACTCGGCCTTGTCTTAGGACGGTAAGTTGGTGGTTGTAGACATCCCTCTAGGGTGTGGGGGCTGTGCTTTGGCAAAGTGGGTGGGGTTATATCCTGCCTGTTTGGCCGTGTCCGGGGGTATCATCGGATGGGGCCACAGTGTCTTCTTATCCCTCCTGTCTCAGCCTCCAGTATTTATGCTGCAGTAGTTTATGTGCCGGGGGGCTAGGGTCAGTCTGTTTCATCTGGAGTATTCTCTTGTCTTATCCGGTGTCCTGTGTGAATTTAAATATGCTCTCTCTAATTCTCTCTTTCTCTCTTTCTTTCTTTCTCTCGGAGGACCTGAGCCCTAGGACCATGCCTCGGGACTACCTGGCATGATGACTCCTTGCTGTCCCCAGTCCACCTGGCCATGCTGCTGCTCCAGTTTCAACTGTTCTGCCTGCGGCTACGGAACCCTGACCTGTTCACCGGACGTGCTTGTTGCACCCTCGACAACTACAATGATTATTATTATTTGACCATGCTGGTCATTTATGAACATTTTAACATCTTGACCATGTTCTGTTATAATATCCACCCGGCACAGCCAGAAGAGGACTGGCCACCCCTCATAGCCTGGTTCCTCTCTAGGTTTCTTCCTAGGTTTTTCGCCTTTCTAGGGAGTTTTTCCTAGGGAGTTTTTCCTAGCCACCGTGCCTCTTTCACATGCATTGCTTGCTGTTTGGGGTTTTAGGCTGGGTTTCTGTACAGCACTTTGAGATTTCAGCTGATATACGAAGGGCTATGTAAATAAATTTGATTTGATTTTGATTTGATCTCTGCCCTGCCATAGGGAATGAACGTGATCTCTGCCCTGCCATAGGGAACGAATGTAATCTCTGCCCTGCCATAGGGAACGAATGTAATCTCTGCCCTGCCATAGGGAACGAATGTGATCTCTGCCCTGCCATAGGGAACGAATGTGATCTCTGCCCTGCCATAGGGAACGAATGTGATCTCTGCCCTGCCATAGGGAATGAATGTGACCAGATGAGACAAACTTTTCTAAACCAGCCTGGTGAAATCAAGCATCAGCACTATTAGGAATATATTATTATCTTATACAAAGAAATATCAATAGAAAAACAGTCTAAAATAATACATCTAGTTTGTTTAGTTTCATTCCAGCTGCAGAGGTTGATATGACTATTAGCTTTAGTTGGCTAGCTAGCAGGGAGAAGAATGTTCGTCAGCCTGCATAGCAACCATTTCTGTTTAGAATGAACAACCAGTGTGATTGGTGAAAAACTATAGAATGAACAACCAGTGTGATTGGCTAGAAAATATAGAATGAACAACCAGTGTGATTGGCTAGAAACTATTGAATGAACAACCAGTGTGATTGGTGAAAAACTATAGAATGAACAACCAGTGCGATTAGCTAGAAACTATAGAATGAACAACCAGTGTGATTAGCTAGAAACTATAGAATGAACAACCAGTGTGATTGGCTAGAAACTATAGAATGAACAACCAGTGTGATTGGCTAGAAACTATAGAATGAACAACCAGTGTGATTGGCTAGAAACTATTGAATGAACAACCAGTGTGATTGGTGAAAAACTATAGAATGAACAACCAGTGCGATTAGCTAGAAACTATAGAATGAACAACCAGTGTGATTGGCTAGAAACTATAGAATGAACAACCAGTGTGATTGGCTAGAAACTATAGAATGAACAACCAGTGTGATTGGCTAGAAACTATAGAATGAACAACCAGTGTGATTAGCTAGAAAATATAGAATGAACAACCAGTGTGATTGGCTAGAAACTATAGACTATAGAAACTATAGAACGCCCACACCTAAGGCCACTCAGCCTCGTTCGGCTGCAACACACCTGGGAAATTTAAGGGGATGTTTTAGTTCAGTACGGGGGGGGGCTCCTGGCTAGATGCCGGAGGCTGAGCTCTATAGACATTTGTTTGAAGTCCTGAACATTGTGTTCTCCACAGGAAGAAGTGATCTGACTGCAAGTGAAGCTGGTAAGCTGGGTAGCGGTTTCATACCGAAGCCTCTGTGAGTGACCGATGGAACTCGGAGATGCCGACGGGGTGAGTCAACACGTATTATCCTATACAGCTGAACCCATAACCATAAAGGACTGGTTTATCCTATACAGCTGAACCCATACCCATAAAGGACTGGTTTATCCTATACAGCTGAACCCATACTCATAAAGGACTGGTTTATCCTATACAGCTGAACCCATAACCATAAAGGACTGGTTTATCCTATACAGCTGAACCCATACCCATAAAGGACTGGTTTATCCTAAACAGCTGAACCCACAACCATAAAGGACTGGTTTATCCTATACAACTGAACCCATACCCATAAAGGACTGGCTTATCCTATACAGCTGAACCCATAACCATAAAGGACTGGTTTATCCTATACAGCTGAACCCATACCCATAAAGGACTGGTTTATCCTATACAGCTGAACCCATACCCATAAAGGATTGGTTTATCCTATACAGCTGAACCCACAACCATAAAGGACTGGTTTATCCTATACAGCTGAACCCATACCCATAAAGGACTGGTTTATCCTATACAGCTGAACCCATAACCATAAAGGACTGGTTTATCCTATACAGCTGAACCCATAACCATAAAGGACTGGTTTATCCTATACAGCTGAACCCATACCCATAAAGGACTGGTTTATCCTATACAGCTGAACCCATACCCATAAAGGACTGGTTTATCCTATACAGCTGAACCCATAACCATAAAGGACTATTTTATCCTATACAGCTGAACCCATAACCATAAAGGACTGGTTTATCCTATACAGCTGAACCCATAACCATAAAGGACTGGTTTATCCTATACAGCTGAACCCATAACCATAAAGGACTATTTTATCCTATACAGCTGAACCCATAACCATAAAGGACTGGTTTATCCTATACAGCTGAATCCATAACCATAAAGAACTGGTTTATCCTATACAGCTGAACCCATAACCATAAAGGACTGGTTTATCCTATACAGGTGAACCCATAACCATAAAGGACTGGTTTATCCTATACAGCTGAACCCATACCCATAAAGGACTGGTTTATCCTATACAGCTGAACCCATACCCATAAAGGACTGGTTTATCCTATACAGCTGAACCCACAACCATAAAGGACTGGTTTATCCTATACAGCTGAACCCTTACCCATAAAGGACTGGTTTATCCTATACAGCTGAACCCATAACCATAAAGGACTGGTTTATCCTATACAGCTGAACCCATAACCATAAAGGACTATTTTATCCTATACAGCTGAACCCATAACCATAAAGGACTGGTTTATCCTATACAGCTGAATCCATAACCATAAAGAACTGGTTTATCCTATACAGCTGAACCCATAACCATAAAGGACTGGTTTATCCTATACAGCTGAACCCATACCCATAAAGGACTGATTTATCCTATACAGCTGAACCCATAACCATAAAGGACTGGATTATCCTATACAGCTGAATCCATAACCATAAAGGACTGGTTTATCCTATACAGCTGAACCCATACCCATAAAGGACTGGATTATCCTATACAGCTGAATCCATAACCATAAAGGCCTCCTAATTTTGAAGAACATATCAAGACTGCTTCAAGGACAGCTTTTTTCCATCTACGTAACATTGCAAAAATCAGAAACTTTCTGTCCAAAAATGACGCAGAAAAATTAATCCATGCTTTTGTTACTTCTAGGCTCGACTACTGCAATGCTCTACTTTCCGGCTACCCGGATAAAGCACTAAACAAACTTCAGTTAGTGCTAAATACGGCTGCTAGAATCCTGACTAGAACCAAAAAATTTGATCATATTACTCCAGTGCTAGCCTCCCTACACTGGCTTCCTGTTAAGGCAAGGGCTGATTTCAAGGTTTTACTGCTAACCTACAAAGCATTACATGGGCTTGCTCCTACCTATCTTTCCGATTTGGTCCTGCCGTACATACCTACACGTACGCTACGGTCACAAGACGCAGGCCTCCTAATTGTCCCTAGAATTTCTAAGCAAACGGCTGGAGGTAGGGCTTTCTCCTATAGAGCTCCATTTTTATGGAATGGTCTGCCTACCCATGTGAGAGACGCAGACTCAGTCTCAACCTTTAAGTCTTTACTGAAGACTTATCTCTTCAGTAGGTCCTATGATTAAGTATAGTCTGGCCCAGGAGTGTGAAGGTGAACGGAAAGGCTGGAGCAACGAACCGCCCTTGCTGTCTCTGCCTTGTCGGTTCCCCTCTTCCCACTGGGATTCTCTGCCTCTAACCCTTTTACAGGGGCTGAGTCACTGACTTACTGGTGTTCTTCCATGCCGTCCATGGGAGGGGTGCGTCACTTGAGTAGGTTGAGCCACTGACGTGGTCTTCCTGTCTGGGTTGGCGCCCCCCCTTGGGTTGTGCCGTGGCGGAGATCTTTGTGGGCTATACTCGGCCTTGTCTTCGGACGGTAAGTTGGTGGTTGTAGATATCCCTCTAGTGGTGTGGGGGCTGTGCTTTGGCAAAGTGGGTGGGGTTATATCCTGCCTGTTTGGCCCTGTCCGGGGGTATCATCGGATGGGGCCACAGTGTCTTCTGATCCCTCCTGTCTCAGCCTCCAGTATTTATGCTGCAGTAGTTTGTGTCGGGGGGCTAGGGTCAGTCTGTTACATCTGGAGTATTCTCTTGTCTTATCCGGTGTCCTGTGTGAATGTAAATATGCTCTCTCTAATTCTCTCTTTCTCTCTTTCTTTCTTTCGCTCGTAGGACCTGAGCCCTAGGACCATGCCTCAGGACTACCTGGCATGATGACTCCTTGCTGTCCCCAGTCCACCTGGCCAAGCTGCTGCTCCAGTTTCAACTGTTCTGCCTGCGGCTACGGAACCCTGACCTGTTCACCGGACGTGCTTGTTGCAACCTCGACAATTACTATGATTATTATTATTTGACCATGCTGGTCATTTACGAACATTTTAACATCTTGACCATGTTCTGTTATAATATCCACCCGGCACAGCCAGAAGAGGACTAGCCACCCCTCATAGCCTGGTTCCTCTCTTGGTTTCTTCCTAGGTTTTTGGCCTTTCTCAGGAGTTTTTCCTAGGGAGTTTTTCCCAGCCACCGTGCTTCTTTCACATGCATTGCTTGCTGTTTGGGGTTTTAGGCTGGGTTTCTGTACAGCACTTTGAGATTTCAGCTGATGTACGAAGGGCTATATAAATAAATTTGATTTGATTTGATTTGATAAAGAACTGGTTTATCCTATACAGCTGAACCCATAACCATAAAGGACTGGTTTATCCTATACAGCTGAACCCATAACCATAAAGGACTGGATTATCCTATACAGCTGAATCCATAACCATAAAGAACTGGTTTATCCTATACAGCTGAACCCATACCCATAAAGGACTGGTTTATCCTATACAGCTGAACCCATACCCATAAAGGACTGGTTTATCCTATACAGCTGAACCCATAACCATAAAGGACTGGTTTATTCTATACAGCTGAACCCATACCCATAAAGGACTGGTTTATCCTATACAGTTGAACCCATAACCATAAAGGACTGGTTTATCCTATACAGCTGAACCCATAACCATAAAGGACTGGTTTATCCTATACAGCTGAACCCATAACCATAAAGGACTGGTTTATCCTATACAGCTGAACCCATAACCATAAAGGACTGGTTTATCCTATACAGTTGAACCCATAACCATAAAGGACTGGATTATCCTATACAGCTGAACCCATAACCATAAAGGACTGGTTTATCCTATACAGCTGAACCCATAACCATAAAGGACTGGTTTATCCTATACAGCTGAACCCATAACCATAAAGGACTGGTTTATCCCATAAAGGAGGACCACTGTAGAAGACAAAATGTCATGGTAGTGTCATTCCGTGACTATCATTAAAAATGTGAAGACTGTTATTTTATCAAATCAATTTTCTGTGTAATTATTATTACGTGATTATACGAATCATTTAAACTTTAATTAACTAGGAAGTCGGGGCACCACGAGAAAATGTTTATAGAGTCTCTATTTCCCAAATCAACTCTTTTCATATCTTATCAAAAGAGTCACTTATTAATGAATTGTACCTCATCAGTTCTGATTACTGAACGTCGCAAACCCTTGGATATCTGCATGAACCCTAGCATAAATTATGAATCAGCTATATACAAATTGGTTAAAATTATTTATTTACTAACTAACTAATCAAGTCACAGAAATACATGAAAACACACACAATTAGTTCATACATGGGGTATTACATGATACAAAGAAAAAGTCCCTAGTGGACGAAACTGATATGACGGCTTGGTAGTCAAAGGAAAGGGGGTGTAGACTAGAGGTCGACCGATTAATCGGAATGGCCGATTAATTAGGGCCGATTTCAAGTTTTCATAACAATCGGTAATCGGTATTTTTGGCCACCGATTTATATATATTTTTTACATTTTTTTTTTTACACCTTTATTTAACTAGGCAAGTCAGATTAAGAACACATTCTTATTTTCAATGACGGCCTAGGAACGTGGGTTAACTGCCTTGTTAAGGGGGGATTCGGGGATTCGTTTTTACAACCTTCCGGTTACTAGTCCAACGCTCTAACCACCTGCCTTACATTGCAATCCACGAGGAGCCTGCATGGCAGGCTGACTACCTGTTACGCGAGGACAGCAAGAAGCCAAGGTAAGTTGCTAGCTAGCATTAAACTTATCTTATAAAAAACTATCAATCTTAACATAATCACTAGTTAACTACACATGGTTGATGATATTACTAGTTTGTTTATCTAACGTGTCCTGCGTTGCATATAATTAACAAGAAGTTTATCTTTAAAATGGTGTATAATACTTGTATGTTTGAGGAATTTTAACTATGAGATTTCTGTTGTTTGAATTTGGCGCCCTGCAATTTCACTGGCTGTTGTCAAATCGATCCCGTTAACGGGATTTGAGCCAAAATAAGTTAACATGAACTACCGCCCATTTGAAAATAAATTAAATTGACATATTTATGACTGTCTTGTTGTCTCTCTCTGTGGTCGCCGGTCCATCTGCTGGAGAGTCAATCGACAAAGTCTCTGGTTGTGTTCATAATGGATACGTCAGGCATGGTTGTCGCATAGAATACTGTAGATGTTTCGGCGGTTGTCGGTATTCTTGTCCTAGGCTTCGTACATTTCTGGCTGCAGACTGGTAGGTTGACAGCCTAGGACTTCTTACTTCTGTAGTGAATCGATAGTCTCAGAGTTGAACCATTTCCAGCCGTGTAGCCAATGCTCCACGCTGTATAGTCTTGTCCTTTGGTAGAGTTGTAGTGCAACCATTTGAACTTGTAGCTACCGCTTCTTATTTTCTGGTCTTAGAAATTCAACAATTTGCAAGTGTTTCCTGTCCTTCATGAGATCACTAAATAAAGCACACTCGTCATGACTGACCCTTAAGTGTCCACGGACCACTCCCATATTCTCAAAAATATAAATATTGTTTAATTATTGTCCAAGGGTCTCTCCGTGTTACACAGTTTACATTCCAATCTCGAACACTACAGAGCATAGGGGCAGTGTATTTTATGACCGACCATAAAACAGTCGACTTCTCGCTCTCCCCCCCTCTACGAGAGAGAGCATGCTGTAGAGGACCCTATGTAACCTAATCCTTTTGATCTTCACAGGAGAGTCATGAAATTCCCCCTCTACGAGAGAGCACGCTACACCATGGTGCTACCCTACAGAGTGCTCTGTTTAACAGCTTTTCCAATCAATTTTAACCACTCCCCCTTCTAATTAGGGTTAATTGGAAAAGCTGTTAAACAGAGAACATTGTATTATTTCTTTGTACACCCTGATGAAGGCCATGCAGCCGAAAAGCGTCGGTTTTTTAAAAACATTGTTTCTATTGAACATGCCATATTAATAAAGGCATTTTAATTAATTATATGAAGAGTGCCTTGGTCCTCCTTTCTTTTTGAAGACATTTTCATACATCTTTAGCTTGGAGACTAGAACACAAATGAACTAAATGAAACAAAACAAATACATTTCCTGAGGTTTCAAGGTTAGAATCAAGAAATACACACTATATTCATCCAATTAATAATTTACATTTTAACATATCCAAATCATGTCATGAACATCTAAGGGTTCTTACATGTATCCAATCTATCAAAGTCTAGAATCAAAACAAAATACATTTTAAAATTATCTGATTTTAGACATAATCATGTCTCCAGAGGAAAAAAATACTAAAACAGGCCTATTCTTGATTAATATTTCATATAAACAATATGATTTAATGTGGCATAAAACAACAATCATTATAAGTCAGAACACAGCCTGTCTATTCTGTCATGTGAATTCAGGTCCTCCGTCTAGGAAAATGTCTTCCCACAATTAGGTTCCCTAACTAGAACTCTTTCCAAGCTGTGAGCTTATCCTCCCCTGTGTGTGTGTGTGTGTTCTCATGCCTTTTCAGGCTCCCTAACTGGGTAAAACTCTTTCCACACTGGGAACAACTGCGTGATTTCTCCCGTGTGTCCTCTCATGATCTTATTGTTTCCCTAAATTGGTCAAATATTTTCCACTGGGACCATGGTAAGATGTGTGTGTCCTCTCATGCTCCTTAAGGTTATTTAACAACCTGAAATTCATTAGGCAATGGGAACATGAGTAAGGCCTCACTCCAGAGTGTATTCTCTTCTTATGTTTGTTCAGGCTCCCTAAATGGGTAAAATCCTTTTCGCATAGGGAGCAATGGTAAGGTTTCTCCCCTGTGTGTGTCCTCTCATGTGATTTTTGGTCCTGTGACCTAGAAAATCTCTTTCCACAATGGGCACAGGGGTAAGGCTTTTCTCCTGTGTGTATTCTATTATGTTTGTTCAGGCTCCCTAAGTGCATAAAACACTTTTTACAATGGGAGCAGTGGTGAAGTTTCTCCCCTGTGTGTGTCCTCTCATGTGAATTTAGTTCCTGTGATCGTGAAAATCTCTTTCCACACTGGGAACATTGGTAAGTCTTTTCTTCAGTGTGTTTCCTTTCATGCTCTTTTCGGTAAGCTAATTGGGTAAAACTCTTTTCACACAAAGAGCAATGGTAAGGTTTCTCCCCTGTGTGTGTCCTCTCATGCTCCTTCAGCTTATCCAACAACCTAAAATTCTTTCCACAGTGGGAACAGTGGTAAGGTTTTTCTCCTGTGTGTATTCTATTATGTTTGTTCAGGCTCCATAATTGGGTAAAACACTTTCCACACTGGGAGCAGAGAAAAGGTTTCTCCCCTGTGTGTGTCCTCTGATGTATTTTTAGGTTCTGTGATCGTGGAAACCTCTTTCCACACTGGGAGCAGTGGAAAGGCTTTTCTCCCGTGTGTGCCCTCTCATGCTCTTTTAGGTTCCATGACAACTTGAAACTCTTATTACACTGAGAGCAGTTGAGTCGTCTCACTGGTTTGGGAGTCTCTGGGTCTGGTTCCTCTGAAGGACTCTTACTGCTGTCAGAGTGAGAGTCTGGTCTCTCTCCTGCCAAAGACAGAGCATTCGGTTAAACAGAGAGACCTGAATGAAACCTCCACATGATAAAACGTCCTTCCTATGAGATTTAATCTAGACTAGATCCCTCATTATAAAACCGTACATTTGGATCCTGGATGCCGATTGGTTAACTTCTTGGGGCTATGTGGGACGTTAGCGTGACACCCGTGGCGCATCCTATCAACAGCAGGTGCATTTCAAGAGCGGCAAATTTGAAACCAAATAAATGTCAAAATTCAAATTTCTCAAACATACAACTAACTTACAGCCTTTGAAAGATAAACATCTCCTTAATCTAACCACGTTTTCCGATTTCAAAAAGGTTTTACGGGGAAAGCATAAAGTTAGGTTATGTTAGGAGAGTACATTGACAATAGCTGTGTGTAGTGTATTGTCGATTCAAAGACAGGCGTCACCAAAACCATAACATCAGCTAAAATTATGCACTAACCTTTTACAATCTCCATCAGATGACACTCCTAGGACATTATGTTAGACAATGCATGCATTTTTAGTTCTATCAAGTTCATATTTATATCTAAAAACAGCGTTTTACTATGGCGTTGATGTTCAGGAAATCGTTTCCCTCCAATACCGGCAGTCAAGTCATGACAACAAAATAATTAATTAATAATAGAATTACCTTATTGGGAAATCACACTTTGCAATAATCTGAGCACTGCGCCAGAAAAATACGCATTGCGATACAGACTAAGCGCCATGTTGGAGAGATCTAAAATCGAAAATACTATGTAAATAATCCATTACCATTGATTCTCTTCATCAGATGTCACTTCCAAAGAATCCCAGGTCCATAACGAATGTAGTTTTGTTCAAAAAAGCTCATCATTTATGTCCAAAAACCTCCGTGTTGTAGCACATGATCTAAGCCAGCCGGACTTCACTTCACATCACGAACGGAAAAAATATATTTCCGTTCGTTCAAACATGTCAAACGTTGTATCGCATAAATCATTAGGGCCTTTTTTAACCAGAACATGAATAAAATTCAAGGCGGACCATTGGGTTCTCTTTTAAAATGTTTCGGAATGAGAGTACCCACCATCAACTCGCACGCCAGGTGTCTAATGGGCCATCGCCGTTCCAAAGCTCTTCTTCAGTCAGATCTCACTGTAGAAGACTCAAAACACTTTGTAAAGGCTGGGAACATCTTCTGGAAGCAATAGGAAGTGCCAAAACATTCCTCACCCCCTTTGTTTTTCAATGGTATAGGCTTAAAGTCAATTCAACACATCAGGTATCCACTTCCTGTCAGAATCTGTCTCAGGGTTTTGCCTGCCAAATGAGTTCTGTTATACTCACAGACACCATTCAAACAGTTTTTGAAACTTTAGGGTGTTTTCTATCCATATATAATAAGTATATGCATATTGTAGTTACTGGGTAGGATTAGTAACCAGATTAAATCGGGTACATTTTTTTATCCAGCCGTGAAAATACTGCCCCCTATACCCTAACAGGTTAATAGCCATTAGTTATTCACAATACTACCTGGGAAATGGCTGTTATCAGGTCAATTTGAATCATTCCTACACATCCACTGTCCCACAGCCCAGCCAGGAAATTCATCAACTAATCTCCACTGTCCCACAGCCCAGCCAGGCAATTCATAAACTAATCTCCACTGGAAAAAACTCAACATTATTACCCCATGCTTCTAGTCCAGCATTTGGTTTGTAACAGAAGGGGCTTGTTCTAAACCTTTCTATCTAACCTTTGCATTCTTTTTGTACAGAAAATATGTATAGAACTTGAGATGTATTATTCAATAGAAATGTATGAAAATATGTATTTATTCAAATGTAATCTCCCTTTACTTGCTATAAAGACAGATAGTGGCCAATTGTTGGGTTGTTACTAGAACGGTACATAATTATTAGGACATGTAAACACCAATGTCCTCAACGTTATTCTACAATGTAGAAAATAGTCAAAATAAAGAAAAACCCTGGAAAGAGTTGGTTTTGTATATACAGGACCAGTCAAAAGTTTGGACACACCTACTCATTACAGGCTTGTTTTACTACAGAGTGATGAGAGCTGCATCAGATGACCTGGTTTCCGCAATCACCCGACCTCAACCCGAGTGAGATGGTTTAGGATGAGTTGGACTGCAGAGTGAAGGAAAAGCAGCCAACAAGTGCTCAGCATGTGTAGGAACTCCTTCAAGACTGTTGGAAGAGCATTCCAGGTGAAGCTGGTTGAGAGAATGCCAAGAGTGTGCAAAGCTGTCATCAAGGCAAAGTGTGGCTACTTCAGAGAACCTAAAATATTATTTTATATTATTTTCTGTAACACTTTTTCGTTACTACATGATTCCATGTGTTATTTTCATAGTTTTGATGTCTTCACTATTATTCTACAATGTAGAAAATAGTAAAAATAAAGAAAAACCGTTGAATGAGTAGGTGTGTCCAAACTTTTGACTGGTACTGTATACACATACATAAACTCAGCAAAAAAAGAAAACGTCCCTTTTTCAGGAACCTGTCTATGACAGACAATTCATAAAAATCGAAATAACTTCACAAATGTTCATTGTAAAGGGTTTAACCTCTCTAGGGTAGGGGGCAGTATTTTCACGGCAGGATGAAAAACGTACCCAAATTAAATGGCCTACTACTCGGGCCCAGGAACTAGAATATGCATATTATTAGTATATTTGGATAGAAAACACTCTGAAGTTTCTAAAACTGTTTGAATGATGTCTGTGAGTATAACAGAACTCATATGGCAGGCAAAAACCTGAGAAAAATCTAACCAGGAAGTGAGAATTCTGGTGCTTGTAGTCTTTTCAAGTAATTGCCTATCGAACACACAGTGACTTAGGGTTCATTTGTCACTTCCTAAGGCTTCCACTAGATGTCAACAGTCGTTAGAAAGTTGTTTGAGGTGTCTATGATGAACAGAGAGCGAACAGAGGAAGTTGGAAGTTGTTGACTCAGGAAGGTACTGGCGTTCATTGGCGCGCATTGACATAAGAGTTAGCTGTGTTCCAAAACGTTTTTCAAGACAATGGAATCGTCCGGTTGGAATATTATTGAAGTTCTAAGTGATAAAGGCCCTAAAGATTGATGCTATACAACGTTTGACATGTTTGAACAAACGTAAATATAACTTTTTTTAACTTTCGTCGTGACATTTTCCGCGCGCTTCCTACACTTGGAGTAGCTAACTGAACGCGCTAACAACAAGGAGCTATTTGGACATAAATTATGGACTTTATCGAACAAAACAACATTTATTGTGGACCTGGGATTCCTGGAAGTGCCTTCTGATGAAGATCATCAAAGGTAAGTGAATATTTCTAATGCTATGTATGATTTTAGATGACTCCAAAATGGCGGGTATCTGTATTGCCTAGTGTATTTTTCTGAGCGCAATACTCAGATTATTGCAAAGTGTGCTTTCCTCGTGAAGCTTTTTTGAAATCTGTCACAGCGTTTGCATAAAGGAGATGTTCATCTATAATTCTTTGAATAACAGTTTAATATTTTATCAACGTTTATGGTGAGTATTTTTGTAAATTGTTGTGCTGATTCACCGGCAGTATTGGAGGTAAAATATTTTCTGAACATCACGCGCCAATGTAAAAATGGGGTTTATGGATATAAATATGAACTTGATCGAACAAAAAATGCATGTATTGTGTAACATGATGTCCTAGGAGTGTCATCTGATGAAGATCGTCAAAGGTTAGTGCATAATTTTAGCTGGTTTTCTGGTTTTTGTGACGCCTGTCCTTTCTAGGAAAATGGCTGGGTGCTTTTTCTTGTGTTGGAACTGTCCTAACATAATCTAACTTTATGCTTTCGCCGTAAAGCCTTTTTGAAATCGGACAATGTGGTTACATTAAGGAGACGTGTACCTTTAAAATGGTGTAAAAAGTCCTTTGTTTGAGAACTTTGAATTATGACATTTGTGGTTTTAAATGTGGCGCTCTGATTTTTCACTGGCTGTTGAATAGTGTGAACCGTGCTGCCCAAGAGAGGTTAAACACTGTTTCCCATGCTTGTTCAATGAACCATAAACAATTAATGAACATGCACCTGTGGAACGGTCGTTAAGACACTAACAGCTTACAGAAGGTTGGCAATTGAGGCCACAGTTATGAAAACTTAGGACACTAAAGAGGCCTTACTACTGACTCTGAAAAACACAAAAAGAAAGACGCCCAGGGGCCCTGCTCATCTGCGTGAGCGTGCCTTATGCATGCTGCAAGGAGGCATGAGGACTGCAGATGTGGCCAGGGCAATAAATTGCAATGTCCGTACTGTGAGACGCCTAAGACAGCGCTACAGGGAGACAGGACGGACAGCTGATTGTCTTCGCAGTGGCAGGCCACGTGTAACAACACCTGCACAGGATCGGTACATTCGAACATCACACCTGCGGGACAGGTACAGGATGGTAACAACAACTGCCTGAGTTACACCAGGAATGCACAATCCCTCCATCAGTGCTCAGATTGTCCGCAATAGGCTGAGAGAGGCTGGACTGAGGGCTTGTAGGCCTGTTGTAAGGCAGGACCTCACCAGACATCACTGGCAACAACGTCGCCGATAGGCACAAACCCACTGTCACTGGACCAGACAGGACTGGCAAAAAGTGCTCTTCACTGACGAGGAGCAGTTTCGTCTCACCAGGGGTGATGGTCGGATTCGCGTTTATTGTCGAAGGAATGAGCGTTACCCCGAGGCCTGTACTCTGGAGCGGGATCGATTTGGAGGGTCCGTCATGGTCTGGGGCGTTGTTGGATTGGAGGATGAGGGCTAGGGCCATTCCCCCCAGAAATGTCTGGGAACTTGCAGGTGCCTTGGTGGAAGAGTGGGGTAACATCTCACAGCAAGAACTGGCAAATCTGGTGCAGTCCATGAGGAGATGGACTGCAGGACTTAATGCAGCTGGTGGCCACACCAGATACTGACTGTTACTTTTGATTTTGACCCCCCCCCCTTTTGTTCAGGGACACATTATTCAATTTTTATTAGTCACATGTCTGTGGAACTTGTTCAGTTTATGTCTCAGTTGTTGAATCTTAGGTTCATACAAATATTTACACCTGTTAAGTTTGCTGAAAATAAAACAGTTGACAGTGAGAGGACGGTTCTTTTTTGTTGTTGAGTTCTCACACACACACACACACACACACACACACGCACACACACACACGCACACACACACACACACACCCCTTACCTTGTCCAAGAGAAATGTACACAGTTATCAGAACGTCACGCCAGGATAAGCCTACATAAACACAGCCCTTATTTTAAGTTTCTAAAATCCCTTATGGGAAAAACGACTGGAATCATTCCCCCTGTTTGACCGCTAGGTTTTATGGGTATTATGACTCATACTGTGGTACTTTCTGTGAGCATTTCAATATGTGACAAAGATGAAAATCTCCTCTAGAAACTTAGAAAGAGGGGGAATCTAATAGTAACAACTAGGTTGGGATGCTAACATGACCAGGATGGGTTACTAACATGACCAGGATGGGTTACTAACATTACCAGGATGGGTTACTAACAATTTTTTTACATTTATTTCACCTTTATTTAACCAGGTAGGCTAGTTGAGAACAAGTTCTCATTTGCAACTGCGACCTGGCCAAAATAAAGCAAAGCAGTTCGACACATACAACAACACAGAGTTACACATGGAATAAACAAACATACAGTCAATAATATAGTAGAAAAATCTATATACAGCATGTGTAAGTGAGGGAGGATAAGAGGTAAAGCAATAAATAGGCCATGGTGGCAAAGTAATTACAATTTAACAATTAAACACTGGGATGGTAGGATGGGCAGAAGATGAACGTGCAAGTAGAGAAACTGGGGTGCAAAGGAGCAAGATAAATAAATAAATACAGTATGGGGATGAGGTAGTTGGATGGGCTATTTACAGATGAGCTATGTACAGGTGCAGTGATCTGTGAGCTGCTCTGACAGCTGGTGCTTAAAGCTAGCGAGGGAGGTAAGAGTCTCCAGCTTCAGAGATGTTTGCAGTTCATTCCAGTCATTGGCAGCAGAGAACTGGAAGGAGAGGCGGCCAAAGGAAGAATTGGCTTTGGGGGTGACCAGAGAGATATACTTGCTGGAGCGCGTGCTACGGGTGGGTGCTGCTATGGTGACCAGTGAGCTGAGATAAGGCGGGGCTTTACATAGCAGAGACTTGTAGATGACCTGGAGCCAGTGGGTTTGGTGATGAGTATGAAGTGAGGGCCAGCCAACGAGATCATACAGGTCGCAGTGGTGGGTAGTGTATGGGGCTTTGGTGACAAAACGGATGGCACTGTGATAGACTGCATCCAATTTGTTGAGTAGAGTGTCGGAGGCTATTTTGTAAATGACATCGCCGAAGTCGAGGATCGGTAGGATGGTCAGTTTTACGAGGGTATGTTTGGCAGCATGAGTGAAGGACGCATGACAAGGATGGGTTGCTAACATGACAAGGATGGGTTGCTAACATGACCAGGATGGGTTGAACCTATTTGGGACAGGGGGCAGTATTTTCACGTTCGGATGAAAAGCGTGCCCAGAGTAAACTGCCTGCTACTCGGGCCCAGAGTCAAATATTTGCATATTATTAGTAGATTTGGATAGAAAACACTCTGAAGTTTCTAAAACTGTTTGAATGATGTCTGTGAGTATAACAGAACTCATATGGCAGGCAAAAACCTGAGAAAAATCCAACTAGGAAGTGGAAAATCTGAGGTTTGTAATTTTTCAAGTGATTGCCTATCCAAACTACAGTGTCTGTGGGGTAATTTTGCACTTCCTAAGGCTTCCACTAGATGTCAACAGTCTTTAGAACCTTGTTTCATGCGTCTACTGTGAATGGGGAGAGAATAAGAGGGGACTCAACAAGGCCAATGAGTATTTTACTGCGCGGTCACGCAGGCGCGCCGTTCCTTCTTTTTCCCTCTGTAATGTATTTCGCACCCTGCTATTCCATTGGCTGTTGGCGAGGGGTCCCGATGGCGGAACGTCTATCCTCAACAGGTTTTAACATGACCAGGATGGGTTGTTAACATGACCAGGATGGGTTGTTAACATGACCAGGATGGGTTGTTAACATGACCAGGATGGGTTGTTAACATCATACCCTATTAACATCATACCGTGGACTCCTATTAACGTCATACCGTGGACTCCTATTAACGTCATACCGTGGACTCCTATTCACGTCATACCGTGGACTCCTATTAACGTCATACCGTGGACTCCTATTAACGTCATACCGTGGACTCCTATTAACGTCATACCGTGGACTCCTATTAACGTCATACCGTGGAGTCCTATTAACGTCATACCGTGAACTCCTATTAACGTCATACCGTGGACTCCTATTAACGTCATACCGTGGACTCCTATTAACGTCATACCGTGGACTCCTATTAAAAATACCGTGGACTCCTATTAACATCATACAGTGGACACCGACAGCCCTCAAATCTCTGACAATTGTTTTATGACAGTAAAAACCAATAAAGGCTATAAAGTGAAAATGCTACATACCACCACCACCCAGTATATAGATGCTACACACCACCACCACCACCCAGTATATAGATGCTACACACCACCACCACCCAGAATATAGATGCTACACACCACCACCACCACCCAGTATATAGATGCTACACACCACCACCACCACCCAGTATATAGATGCTACACACCACCACCACCCAGTATATAGATGCTACCACCACCACCACCACCCAGTATATAGATGCTACACACCACCACCACCACCCAGTATATAGATGCTACACACCACCACCACCACCCAGTATATAGATGCTACACACCACCACCACCACCCAGTATATAGATGCTACACACCACCACCACCACCCAGTATATAGATGCTACACACCACCACCACCACCCAGTATATAGATGCTACACACCACCACCACCACCCAGTATATAGATGCTACACACCACCACCACCACCCAGTATATAGATGCTACACACCACCACCACCACCCAGTATATAGATGCTACACACCACCACCACCACCCAGTATATAGATGCTACACACCACCACCACCACCCAGTATATAGATGCTACACACCACCACCACCACCCAGTATATAGATGCTACACACCACCACCACCACCCAGTATATAGATGCTACACACCACCACCACCACCCAGTATATAGATGCTACACACCACCACCACCACCCAGTATATAGATGCTACACACCACCACCACCACCCAGTATATAGATGCTACACACACCACCACCACCACCCAGTATATAGATGCTACACACCACCACCACCACCCAGTATATAGATGCTACACACCACCACCACCACCCAGTATATAGATGCTACACACCACCACCACCACCCAGTATATAGATGCTACCACCACCACCACCACCCAGTATATAGATGCTACACACCACCACCACCACC
This sequence comes from Salmo trutta, assembly GCF_901001165.1. Lineage (NCBI taxonomy): Eukaryota > Metazoa > Chordata > Actinopteri > Salmoniformes > Salmonidae > Salmo > Salmo trutta. The sequence goes on along the minus strand of NW_021822351.1, from coordinate 446,971 downwards.
CAGTATATAGATGCTACACACCACCACCACCCAGTATATAGATGCTACACACCACCACCACCACCAGTATATAGATGCTACACACCACCACCACCACCCAGTATATAGATGCTACCACCACCACCACCACCCAGTATATAGATGCTACACACCACCACCACCCAGTATATAGATGCTACACACCACCACCACCACCACCCAGTATATAGATGCTACACCACCACCACCACCACCCACACCACCACCACCACCACCCAGTATATAGATGCTACACACCACCACCACCACCACCCAGTATATAGATGCTACACACCACCACCACCACCACCCAGTATATAGATGCCTCACACCACCACCACCACCCAGTATATAGATGCTACCCACCACCACCACCCAGTATATAGATGCTACACACCACCACCACCACCACCCAGTATATAGATGCTACACACCACCACCACCACCCAGTATATAGATGCTACACACCAACCACCACCCAGTATATAGATGCTACACACCACCACCACCACCCAGTATATAGATGCTACACACCACCACCACCACCACAGTATATAGATGCTACACACCACCACCACCACCCAGTATATAGATGCTACACACCACCACCACCACCCAGTATATAGATGCTACACACCACCACCACCACCCAGTATATAGATGCTACACACCACCACCACCACCCAGTATATAGATGCTACACACCACCACCACCCAGTATATAGATGCTACACACCACCACCACCACCCAGTATATAGATGCTACACACCACCACCACCCAGTATATAGATGCTACACACCACCACCACCACCCAGTATATAGATGCTACACACCACCACCACCACCCAGTATATAGATGCTACACACCACCCACCCAGTATATAGATGCTACACACCACCACCACCCAGTATATAGATGCTACACACCACCACCACCACCCAGTATATAGATGCTACACACCACCACCCAGTATATAGATGCTACACACCACCACCACCACCCAGTATATAGATGCTACACACCACCACCACCACCACCCAGTATATAGATGATACACACCAACACCACCACCCAGTATATAGATGCTACACACCACCACCACCACCACCCAGTATATAGATGCTACACACCACCACCACCACCACCCAGTATATAGATGCTACACCACCACCACCACCACCCAGTATATAGATGCTACACACCACCACCACCACCCAGTATAGATGCTACACACCACCACCACCACCCAGTATATAGATGCTACACACCACCACCACCACCCAGTATATAGATGCTACACACCACCACCACCACCCAGTATATAGATGCTACACACCACCACCACCACCACCCAGTATATAGATGCTACACACCACCACCACCACCCAGTATATAGATGCTACACACCACCACCACCACCACCCAGTATATAGATGCTACACACCACCACCACCACCACCCAGTATATAGATGCTACACACCACCACCACCACCACCACCACCACCCAGTATATAGATGCTACACACCACCCACCACCACCACCACCCAGTATATAGATGCTACACACCACCACCACCACCACCCAGTATATAGATGCTACACACCACCACCACCACCCAGTATATAGATGCTACACACCACCACCACACACCCAGTATATAGATGCTACACACCACACCACCACCACCCAGTATATAGATGCTACACACCACCACCACCACCCAGTATATAGATGCTACACACCACCACCACCACCACCCAGTATATAGATGCTACACACCACCACCACCACCCAGTATATAGATGCTACACACCACCACCACCACCCAGTATATAGATGCTACACACCACCACCACCACCCAGTATATAGATGCTACACACCACCACCACCACCACCCAGTGTATAGATGCTACACAACACCACCACCACCCAGTATATAGATGCTACACAACACCACCACCACCACCCAGTGTATAGATGCTACACACCACCACCACCACCCAGTATATAGATGCTACACCACCACCACCACCCAGTATATAGATGCTACACACCACCACCACCACCCAGTATATAGATGCTACACACCATCACCACCACCACCCAGTATATAGATGCTACACACCAACCACCACCACCCAGTATATAGATGCTACACACCACCACCACCACCCAGTATATAGATACACAACCCACCACCACCCAGTATATAGATGCTACACACCACCCACCACCACCACCCAGTATATAGATGCTACACACCACCACCACCACCCAGTATATAGATGCTACACACCACCACCACCACCCAGTATATAGATGCTACACACCACCACCACCCAGTATATAGATGCTACACACCACCACCACCACCACCCAGTGTATAGATGCTACACAACACCACCACCACCCAGTATATAGATGCTACACAACACCACCACCACCACCACCCAGTGTATAGATGCTACACAACACCACCACCACCACCACCCAGTATATAGATGCTACACACCACCACCACCACCCAGTATATAGATGCTACACACCACCACCACCACCCAGTATATAGATGCTACACACCATCACCACCACCCAGTATATAGATGATACACAGTGAGATTAGTAGGCCAACAGCCTCTAGTAAATATGAGGTCAAGCATATTGCCTGCCTTGTGAGTGGGAGGGGGATTGGGAAGGGGTGAGGTGAGGTCAAAAGAGTCAAGGAGGGGAAAGAGAGAGTTGGAAAGAAATGAATCGAATGCAGACGTCAGGAGGTTGAAGTCGCTCAGTAAGAAGAGCAGTGAGTCAATCGTCAGGACATGAGCTCTTCAAGGTGTCAAGCTCATTGAGGAACTCTCCAAGGGCACCTGGTGGGTGACAATATTAAGCTTGAGTGGACAATTACAATGAGGAGATGGACAGGGGAGAGAGAGAGAAGAGAGAGGGAGAAAATAGAACATCTCCAGAGAAATTAGTAGCCCTGTTCCATCACCGCGACAACCAGATGCTCTCGGACTCAGAGGAAACGTAGTCAGATGAAGAGAGAGCAGCTGGAGTAACAGTGTCATCTTAGAGAATTTGGCAATACACTCAACCGGCCTCACAACCACAGACCACGTGTAACCACGCCAGCCCAGGGCATTCACATCCGGCTTCTTCACCTGCGGGATTGTCTGAGACCAGCCACCCAGACAGCTGATGAAACTGATGAGTAAGCCCTTTTGTAGGGGAAAAACTCATTATGTTTGGCAGTTCCTGGCTCCCCAGTGGGTGGTCCTATGCCCTCCCAGGCCCACCCATGGCTGCGCCCCTGCCCAGTCATGTGAAATCCATAGATTAGGGCCTAATGAATTTATTTCAATTGACTGATTTCCTCATATGAACAGTGACTCAGTAAAATCTTTGAAATTGGTGCATTTTTTTTTTCATATTTTTTGTTCAGTATATGCCAACAGTGAGCAACGATGCCTAATTTATCATAACCATTACAGATAACAAATCCTAACTGTTAAATCGCCTCATATTCTGTAAAATGCCATTTAACATTCATTTATTTTAACTGTAATATCAGCTGGTTAATATTATATCGTAGAACACACTCTTCAGAAAGGTACTAACCTCAGCAGTGTGGCACTTGCCTGTAGAAGCCTATGGCCAGGACATCTGCTTGGTGATGAACTATGGCCAGGACATCTGCTTGGTGATGAACTATGGCCAGGACATCTGCTTGGTGATGAACTATGGCCAGGACATCTGCTTGGTGATGAACTATGGCCAGGACATCTACTTGGTGATGAACTATGGCCAGGACATCTGCTTGGTGATGAACTATGGCCAGGACATCTGCTTGGTGATGAACGATGGCCAGGACATCTGCTTGGTGATGAACGATGGCCAGGACATCTGCTTGGTGATGAACTATGGCCAGGACATCTGCTTGGTGATGAATTATGGCCAGGACATCTGCTTGGTGACTAGGTCTAGGTTTAAGGATCCTGATGAAAATACTCTCTGTCTTTATCAAACGAATGTTTTTTTGTTTTTTTTACATACGTTCAGAGTGGAACCTGTCTATATTTAGGGGGGGGGTTATAGCCTAAGCTAACCAATTCTAAATGCCTCTAGCAGTACGCAAAGTAGGGTCGTCACTAACGTTAGTTACCACAGTCACAAAGTCAAAAACCGTGCCAGTTTCTACAATTTCGCTTCTTAAAATATGACTTTAAACCCAATCCTTAACCGCACTGTTAACCTTATGCCTAACCTTAAATTAAGACCAAAAAGCCTATTTTTACTTTGTGGCTGTGGTAACTAGTGAAAACCGCAAAGTAGCCTATAAACTGAAAAGAATGCAATTATTGCCCAACTGCAGATCATTGTTGGAACACATACAACACTACTTCAGTCAACCAGTCCATTTAGAATGTGATCAACCTGTCCTCATTGTTGGAACACATACAACACTCCTTCAGTCAACCAGTCCATTTAGAATGTGATCAACCTGTCCTCATTGTTGGAACACATACAACACTACTTCAGTCAACCAGTCCATTTAGAATGTGATCAGCCTGTCCTCATTGTTGGAACACAATGGGGGGACGGGATGGTAGGTTGGGGGAGGAGACATGTTGGCTGGGTGGGGTTGGGGGGATGGTAGGTTGGGGAGGAGACATGTTGGCTGGGTGGGGTTGGGGGAACAGGATGGTAGGGTGGGGGAGGAGACATGTTGGCTGGGTGGGGTTGGGGGATCAGGATGGTAGGTTGGGGAGGAGACATGTTGGCTGGGTGGGGTTGGGGGATCAGGATGGTAGGTTGGGGGAGGAGACATGTTGGCTGGGTGGGGTTGGGGGAACAGGATGGTAGGTTGGTGGAGGAGACATGTTGGCTGGGTGGGGTTGGGGGAACAGGATGGTAGGTTGGGGGAGGAGACATGTTGGCTGGGTGGGGTTGGGGGGACGGTGGGTTGGGTTGGGGAGGAGACATGTTGGCTGGGTGGGGTTGGGGGAACGGGACGGTAGGTTGGGGAGGAGACATGTTGGCTGGGTGGGGTTGGGGGGATGGTAGGTTGGGGGAGGAGACATGTTGGCTGGGTGGGGTTGGGGGAACAGGATGGTAGGTTGGGGGAGGAGACATGTTGGCTGGGTGGGGTTGGGGGACGGGATGGTAGGTTGGGGGAGGAGACATGTTGGCTGGGTGGGGTTGGGGGACGGGATGGTAGGTTGGGGGAGGAGACATGTTGGCTGGGTGGGGTTGGGGGATGGTGGGTTGGGGAGGAGACATGTTGGCTGGGTGGGGTTGGGGGAACAGGACGGTAGGTTGGGGAGGAGACATGTTGGCTGGGTGGGGTTGGGGGAACAGGATGGTAGGTTGGGGGAGGAGACATGTTGGCTGGGTGGGGTTGGGGGAACAGGATGGTAGGTTGGGGAGGAGACATGTTGGCTGGGTGGGGTTGGGGGAACAGGACGGTGGGTTGGGGAGGAGACATGTTGGCTGGGTGGGGTTGGGGGGACGGGATGGTAGGTTGGGGGAGGAGACATGTTGGCTGGGTGGGGTTGGGGGACGGGATGGTAGGTTGGGGGAGGAGACATGTTGGCTGGGTGGGGTTGGGGGACGGGATGGTAGGTTGGGGGAGGAGACATGTTGGCTGGGTGGGGTTGGGGGATGGTGGGTTGGGGAGGAGACATGTTGGCTGGGTGGGGTTGGGGGAACAGGACGGTAGGTTGGGGAGGAGACATGTTGGCTGGGTGGGGTTGGGGGAACAGGATGGTAGGTTGGGGGAGGAGACATGTTGGCTGGGTGGGGTTGGGGGAACAGGATGGTAGGTTGGGGAGGAGACATGTTGGCTGGGTGGGGTTGGGGGAACAGGACGGTGGGTTGGGGAGGAGACATGTTGGCTGGGTGGGGTTGGGGGGACGGGACGGTGGGTTGGGGAGGAGACATGTTGGCTGGGTGGGGTTGGGGGGACGGGACGGTGGGTTGGGGAGGAGACATGTTGGCTGGGTGGGGTTGGGGGACGGGATGGTAGGTTGGGGAGGAGACATGTTGGCTGGGTGGGGTTGGGGGACGGGATGGTAGGTTGGGGGAGGAGACATGTTGGCTGGGTGGGGTTGGGGGAACAGGATGGTAGGTTGGGGGAGGAGACATGTTGGCTGGGTGGGGTTGGGGGAACAGGATGGTAGGTTGGGGGAGGAGACATGTTGGCTGGGTGGGGTTGGGGGAACAGGATGGTAGGTTGGGGGAGGAGACATGTTGGCTGGGTGGGGTTGGGGGGATGGTAGGTTGGGGGAGGAGACATGTTGGCTGGGTGGGGTTGGGGGAACAGGATGGTAGGTTGGGGGAGGAGACATGTTGGCTGGGTGGGGTTGGGGGATCAGGATGGTAGGTTGGGGGAGGAGACATGTTGGCTGGGTGGGGTTGGGGGAACAGGATGGTAGGTTGGGGGAGGAGACATGTTGGCTGGGTGGGGTTGGGGGGATGGTAGGTTGGGGGAGGAGACATGTTGGCTGGGTGGGGTTGGGGGAACAGGATGGTAGGTTGGGGGAGGAGACATGTTGGCTGGGTGGGGTTGGGGGAACAGGATGGTAGGTTGGGGGAGGAGACATGTTGGCTGGGTGGGGTTGGGGGATCAGGATGGTAGGTTGGGGGAGGAGACATGTTGGCTGGGTGGGGTTGGGGGATCAGGATGGTAGGTTGGGGGAGGAGACATGTTGGCTGGGTGGGGTTGGGGGAACAGGATGGTAGGTTGGGGGAGGAGACATGTTGGCTGGGTGGGGTTGGGGGATCAGGATGGTAGGTTGGGGGAGGAGACATGTTGGCTGGGCGTATGTTGGTTTCTTTATCAGATAATAAATCAACACCAGTCATAGAAGGATGAAATAAAACGAATGTACTCATTAATGTACTCATTCTGGCTCCAGAGTGGCGAAGCAGTCTAAGGCACTGCATCTCAGTGCTAGAGGTGTCACTACAGACCCTGGTTTGATTCCAGGCTGTATCACAACCGGCCGTGATTGGGAGTCCCATAGGGCTGCGCATAATTGGCCCAGCGTCGTCTGGGTTAGGGTTTGGCCGGGGTAGGCCGTCATTGTAAATAAGAATTTGTTCTTAACTGACTTGCCTAGTTAAATAAAGGTAAAATAATTTTTTGCAAATCAGATCAGATCTGCCTTTTATCTTATAACTAAACAACCAAGGACCTAATAATACTACCATTGATAATAACTATAATAAATACAAAATAATAACCTTGCTCTCATGGGATGCCGAGTATAGAGAATGAGCAAAGCACTACAGAAAGAGATATTCAGTGATGATTAAAAATGTTGGGATTTTTATTTTTTGTTTTATTTTTTAAACGGGAAGCATTTTATCCATTAACATTTTGTTGGTTGATGACAATCTGTAGCTTTAACAATTCCTAACCACACATATAGTTCAACAACTGCCGAGTATTTGCCTGTTTTTAAGACAGTACTTACTGTTAATCAGATCTCCTGTTGTCTCTTCTTCGTCTTCTTCCTCCTCCAATGAGACAGTCACCTCCCCCTCCTCTTTCATTCCAAAAACGGCATTCTCCTCTTTCTCTTCCTTCAGAGTAACATCCTCCTCTTTCACTCTGAAAGCTTCCTCCTCTTCCTTCAGAGTAACATCCGCCTCCTCTTTCACACTGAAAGCTTCCTCCTCTTCCTTCAGAGTAACATCCTCCTCCTCTTTCACACTGAAAGCTTCCTTCAGAGTAACATCCTCCTCCTCTTTCACTCTGAAAGCTTCTTCCTCTTCTTTTGCTGCAACAGTCACCTCCCCCTCCTCCTCCTTCATTCCAAAAACGGCATAGTCTTCCTCCTCTTCCTTCACAGTAACAGTCATCTCCCCCTCATCCTCCTTCATTCCAAAAACGGCATTCTCCAGCTCTTCAGTAACATCCTCCTCCTCTTTCACTCTGCACGCCTCTATTTTCACTGAAACGTCTTTCTCTTCTTCTTTCACTGTAACAGCCTCACTCTCTACTTCTTTTTTTATTGTGACATCCTCTTCTTCCTTCTCCTCTTTCACGAGAGTTTCTTTCTCCGTCCAGCAGACCTCCTCTTGGGTGGAGTAGTTTAGTGAGCTCATGGTCGGGGATGTTAGCTTGCTAGCTAGTTAGCATTAGCAACTAGTATAATACTACTACTAACTTAACCAGCTAGCTAGATGACTAACAACAGAAAAATTAAACAAAAGGTGTAGTAACTAGCTAGACGACAGAAATTAGTTTAAAACACAGTGGCTAATAATCACCGAAAGCGTCTGAAGAGCGCCAATGTTTCAGCTATGTTGCCAAGCAAGCTACCGAGGTGGCCGACTTCTTCTTCTTTAGGATTTGGTTGGCGGAGCTCATCCGGGTTTAAGGTGCATATACCGCCACCTGCTGTACTGGTGTGTGAGGCCATTCACAGCCTACCTACATTAAATTTTTGATTTGGTAATACAAATTGTGGAAAAGTGCCGTTTCCCTGGCAACTATTAACCCATTCCATTATTCAACCCTATTTAATCCTACTCCAGGCCAACAGTCTGGGAGGACAGAACACTACCACTCAACACCACCTGCAACTGTTCTGCACTCTCCCTTGGTCTCTGCCTATTCACAGGAATCCTCTCAGGATCCCTCACCGATCTTCCTCTACCACTCTCTTCACTGCTTCGGCATACAACACTTTCTGTCCTGCTGTAACCCTGGCAACCTCAACCTAACTTTCTCTCACCGAACACCTCCGATAGGTTGCTGACTTCTTCTTCTTTGGGTTTTTTGGCGAACTCAAAAGGTGAGTGAACAAAAATAAAATAATAATAAAAACGTATATATATATATATATATATATATATATATATATATATATATATATATATTACTTGGCTCATCGCGCTCTTGTGACTCCTTGTGGGGTGCCAGGTGCCTGCAGGCTGATCACGGTTGCCAGTTGAATGGTGTTTCCTCTGACACATTGGTGCGGCTGGCTTCCGGGTTAAGCTGGCGGGTGTTAAGGAGTGAGGTGAGTCATGTTTCAGAGGACGCATGACACCACCTTCACCTCTCCTGAGCCCGTTGGGGAGTTGCAGTGATGAGATAAGATTGAAATTGGGGGGAAAAAAGTGGGTAAAAAAAATATTAATTTTTGAAGTATTAAGACATGTAAACACCTTCATTTGCATTCCAGCTGTGTATTTGATCTGTTCATGTGCGTTCCAGCTGTGTATTTGATCTGTTCATGTGCGTTCCAGCTGTGTATTTGATCTGTTCATGTGCGTTCCAGCTGTGTATTTGATCTGTTCATGTGTGTTCCAGCTGTGTATTTGATCTGTTCGTGTGCGTTCCAGCTGTGTATTTGATCTGTTCATGTGCGTTCCAGCTGTGTATTTGATCTGTTCATGTGCGTTCCAGCTGTGTATTTGATCTGCTCATGTGTGTTCCAGCTGTGTGTTTGATCTGTTCGTGTGCGTTCCAGCTGTGTATTTGATCTGTTCATGTGTGTTCCAGCTGTGTATTTGATCTGTTCATGTGCGTTCCAGCTGTGTATTTGATCTGTTCATGTGCGTTCCAGCTGTGTATTTGATCTGCTCATGTGTGTTCCAGCTGTGTGTTTGATCTGTTCGTGTGCGTTCCAGCTGTGTATTTGATCTGTTCATGTGTGTTCCAGCTGTGTGTTTGATCTGCTCATGTGCGTTCCAGCTGTGTATTTGATCTGTTCATGTGCGTTCCAGCTGTGTATTTGATCTGCTCATGTGCTATCACCAGCCGAGCGAGCCTCCCTCTTTAGCCCGAGTGAGTTCAGAAGAACAATGTATCCGTCTTAGAGGTAGTTTTCACATACAAACTTTATATGTCCGAAATCAGATTAAAATATTCTTCCAAAAATAACATGGTCCCTTTGGTAGAATGTTTATTTTGATTGGTGATTTTCTACATTTATCAGAGTGCCATCAGGTAGCCTGATTTCAGACTTGTCCATGGAAACAGGACATCAGAGTGCCATCAGGTGGCCTGATTTCAGATGTGTCCATGGAAACAGGATATCAGAGTGCCATCAGGTAGCCTGATTTCAGATGTGTCCATGTAAAAAGTGTTATTAGGGCAATTGTTCTTCTTGCAAAGCAATGTTAACGTTTTAATCAAGCTATTATATGAATCTGATTATCCACAATAATAACATTATTGTGTGTATGTATCCGTACTCAATGATGTCAATCTTTCTTGACTTTTTTTCAATTTGTCATTTAACACCATTGCTATAACAGACACAAAGTCTACGTTCTGCTGGAGACCCTCAGGCCTCATGTTGCTGTATATCTCTCCTCTTATTCACTAGGGACTTGAAGCATGTCTGGGTCTTGCTGGAGACCCTCAGGCCTCATGTTGCTGTATAGATCCCCTCTTATTCACCATCGGGACTTCCACTCTTTCTACCCTTTTTACTTCCTCCACATACAGACTGCTCTGATTTTGACCTCCATCTCTTTCACCCTATTTGGGCCTTCCAAGGATGTTGCGTCGTGTTCTCATCCACAGTTTCAACACTCTATTCCTTTGCAATTCTTTTGTCATGTCTTTGGCATCATTAAAGACTGTTATTTTATCAAAACAATTCTCTGTAATTATTATTACGTGATTAAACTAATCATGTAAATGTAATTAACTAGGAAGTTGGGGCACCAAGGAAAATCTTCAGATTACAAAGTTATAATTTTCCTAATATAACTCTTCAGATATTTTAATATCTCATCAATTATTCTTCTAAATCATGAATTATTCTTTACCTCACATTAGTCTCATTTCAAACGTCGTAAATTGTTGGTTATCTGCACGAACCCAGCCTTTACTATAAATCATCCATACACCAATTGTCTTAATAATTTATTTACTAACTAACTAAATAATCACAGAAATGCATAAAGACACAAACAGTAGATCTGTTACTAACAAATGATAGGGAAGATTCCCTAGTGGGCTAAGCCGATATGACGGCTTGGTGGACAAAGGGAAGTGGGTGTGGACTGAGAGAGAGCGGGAAAGAGAAAAGGGAGTCGCTACACACTACTATAATTATATTAATTGAAATGCTAATCCTTTGCACATGAACACTCACTCATTCGGGAATAATTGCAATCAATATATATTTACGCCCATGTGTCGTCGTGATCTCTGTTGGAATCGTCAGTCCTTCTGTTGGAGAGTCAGTTCATCATCGTCTCTCTGCCTCCCTGAAGATCATGTCTTCCATGGTTAGAATGGATTTTTCAGAGTACCATTCAGAAATTTTTTCATAGAATAGCTGTTTCGGCGGTTGTCGGTCTTCACATCCCACGTTGACATAATTTCTAGCTACAGACTAGTAATTAGTATCTAAGATTTGCTCTTATTCTGTTGGGATCAATAGTCTCAGAGTTGAACCATTTCCACCCGTGTGTCACATTCTGACCAGTAAAGGGGTTATTTGTTATTGTAGTTTGGTCAGGACGTGGCAGGGGGGTATTTGTTTTATGTGGTTCGGGGTTTGTTAGTATATGTGTTTATGTAGAGGGGTGTTTGGTTAGAGTATTCTGGGGTTTTTGGGTTATGTTCTTTATTTTTTATTTCTATGTTCTGTCTATGTTGTGTATTTCTTTGTTGGCCTGGTATGGCTCTCAATCAGGAACAGCTGTACATCGTTGTTGCTGATTGAGAGTCATACTTAGGTAGCCTGTTTTCACCTGTCCCTTTGTGGGAAGTTGTGGTTGCGTAGTTGTGTGTTTAGCCTGCAATCCTGTTCATTCGATCGTTTTGTTTTCTTTGTGTTCAATAAAATTCACTATGAGCACTCAACCCGCTGTGCCTTGGTCCACTACGTACGACGACCGTTACACCGTGTAGCCAATGCTCCACGTGGTATGGTTAGGAATTCAACAACCGTTACAACCTTAAGTTATACTGAGGTTTTTGTGGTCTAAACTCAAATCTTTACCCCCTTAGCTGACCGAGGTAGGCATGGTCTGAAGATGATTTCCTCAGGAGGGGTTTTTATTCGTAACAGTAGAAAAGGGCTGTTCCAGTCTGTGTTCATGGGGGCGGGCCAATGACTTGGTTAAACTTTAAAGGGAATACAATTCTCTTTCATTAAAAGTTTAACATCACCTTACATCATTTCACAAATAGTTTCATCTTTACTTATTCATTTTATACAACAATTAGATGCAAACCGTGTAATTGAGAAATGTACACATTCAGAGATATAGTCATGTGTGTTTCCTGTCCTCTCTGAGGTCACCAAATGAAACACACTCGTCATACCCGTCCCTTAAGTGTCCAACGGACCATTCCCACAAGTGGACATTTTGTATCAAATCCCTATTTTGGGGATTTAGGGGTTAGCCATATGAAATTCTTTGTTCTCTCTATGTGTCTTTTTCTGCATGGCCAGGGGAAGAGCGTCTCCTTCAGGAATTTACGACCTGAGATAACAGAACCTGGGTGTAGGAGAGAGAGAAAGAGAGAGAGAGGGGGAAGCCACTACCTATACCCAAAAAGGGCCACTTCATGACACTCTTCTGCTACACCGTCTCCATCAAAGTGATAATCCCCACACATCTTGGCTCCTTCAGTCTATATTTATATACAGTACCAGTCAACAAGTTGGACACACCTACTCATTCCAGGGTTTTTCTTTATTTTAAATTTTTTATACATTGTAGAATAATAGTGAAGACATCAAAACTATGAAATAACACAAATTGTAGTAACCAAAAAAGTGTTAAACAAATCAAAATATATTTTATGTTTGAGATTCTTCAAAGTAGCCACCCTTCGCCTTGATGACAGCGTTACACACGCTTGGCATTCTCTCAACAAGCTTCATGAGGTAGTCACCTGGAATACATTTCAATTAACAGGTGTGCCTTGTTAAAAGTTAATTTGTGGAATTTCTTTCCTTCTTAATGCGTTTGAGCCAATCAGTTGTGTTGTGACAAGGTGGGGGGGTATACAGAAGATAGCCCTATTTGGTAAAATACCAAGTCCATATAATGGCAAGAACAGCACAAATAAGCAAAGAGAAACGACAGTCCATTACTTTACGACATGAAGTCAATCTGGAAAATTGCTTCTTGGTGTTTCCAAACTTCTTCCATTGAAGAATAATGGAGGCCACTGTGTTCTTGGGGACCGTCAATGCTGCAGACATTTTTGTACCCTTCTCCAGATCTGTGCCTTGACACAATCCTGTCTCGGAGCTCTACGGACAATTCCTTCAATCTCATGGCTTGGTTTTTGCTCTGACATACACTGTCAACTGTGGGACCTTATATAAACAGGTGTGTGCCTTTCCAAATCATGTCTAGTCAATTGAATTTACCACAGGTGGACTCCAATCAAGTTGTAGAAACATCTCATGGATGATTAATGGAAACAGGATGCACCTGATCTCAATTTCGAGTCTCATAGCAAAGGGTTTGAATACTTACAGTATGACCAGAGGACATTTCTCCAAAAAGTACGATCTTTGTTCCTATGTGCTATTGCAAATCAATCAAATGTATTTATAAAGCCCTTCTTACATCAGCTGATGTCACAAAGTGCTTTGCAGAAGCCCAGCCTAAAAAAAACAAAAAGCAAGCAATGCAGGTGTAGAAGCACAGTGGCTAGGAAAAACTCCCTAGAAAAGCCAGAACCTAGGAAAAAACCTAGAGAGGAACCAGCCTATGAGGGGTGGCCAGTCCTCTTCTGGCTGTGCCGGGTGGAAATTATAACAGAACATGGCCAAGATGTTCACATGTTCATAGATGACCAGCAGGGTCAAATAATAATAATCACAGTGGTTGTCGAGGGTGCAACAGGTCAGCACCTCAGGAGTAAATGTCAGTCAGTTGGCTTTTCATAGCTGATCATTCAGAGTATCTCTACTGCTCCTGCTGTCTCTAGAGAGTTGAAAACAGCAGGTCTGGGACGGGTAGCACGTCCGGTGAACAGGTCAGGGTTCCATAGCCGCAGGCAGAACAGTTGAAACTGGAGCAGCAGCACGGCCAGGTGGACTGGGGACAGCAAGGAGTCATCAGGCCAGGTAGTCTTGAGGCATGGTCCTAGGGCTCAGGTCCTCCGAGATAGAGAGAGAGAGAAAGAAAGAATTAGAGAATTAGAGAGAGCATACTTAAATTCACACATAACACCGGATAAGACAGGAGAAATACTCCAGATATAACAGACTGACCCTAGCCCCCCGACACATGAACTACTGCAGCATAAATACTGGAGGCTGAGACAGGAGGGGTCGGGAGACATTGTGGCCCCATCCGACGATACCCCCGGACAGGGTCAAACAGGCAGGATATAACCCCACCCACTTTGCCAAAGCACAGCCCCCACACCACAAGAGGGAAATCTCCAACACTAACTTTCCATCCTGAGACAAGGCCGAGAATAGCCCACAAAGATCTCCGCCACAGCACAACCCAAGGGGGGGCGCCAACCTGGGCAGGAAGACCCACGTCAGTGACTCAACCCACTCAAGTGACGCACCCCTCCTAGGGACGGCATGGAAGAGCACCAGTAAGCCAGTGACTCAGCCCCTGTAATAGGGTTAGAGGCAGAGAATCCCAGTGGAGAGAAGGGAACCGGCCAGGCAGAGACAGCAAGGGCGGTTCGTTGCTCCAGCGCCTTTCCGTTCACCTTCACACCCCTGGGCCATACTACACTCAATCATAGGATCTACTGAAGAGATGAGTCTTCAATAAAGACTTAAAGTTTGAGACCGAGTCTGCGTCTCTCACATGGGTAGGCAGACCATTCCATAAAAATTGAGCTCTATAGCAGAAAGCCCTGCGTCCAGCTGTTTGCTTAGAAATTCTAGGGACAGTAAGGAGGCATGCGTCTTGTGATCGTAGCGTACGTGTCGGTATGTACGGCAGGACCAAATCGGAACGATAGGTAGGAGCAAGCCCATGTAATGCTTTGTAGGTTAGCAGTAAAACGTTGAAATCAGCCCTTGCCTTAACAGGAGGCCGGTGTAGAGAGGCTAGAGCACTAGAGTAATATGATCCATTTTTTGGGTTCTAGTCAAGATTCTAGCAGCCGTGTTTAGCACTAACTGAAGTTTATTTAGTGCTTTATCCAGGTAGCCGGAAAGAAGAGCATTGCAGTAGTCTAACCTAGAAGTGACAAATGCATGGATGAATTTTTATGCATCATTTTAGGACAGAAAGTTACTGATTTTTGCAATGTTACGTAGATGGAAAAAAGCTGTCCTTGAAACAGTCTTGATATGTTCGTCAAAAGAGAGATCAGGGTCCAGAGTAACGCCGAGGTCCTTCAGAGTTATTCAGCTTTTTCAAGAGAGGCTTTATTACCGCCACTTTTAGTGAGTTTGGTACACATTTGGTGGATAGAGATGTATTTATTATGTTGAACATAGGAGGGCCAAGCACAGGAAGCAGCACTTTCAGTAGTTTAGTTGGAATAGGGTCCAGTATGCAGCTTGAAGGTTTAGAGGCCATTATTATTTTCATCAATGTGTCAAGAGATATAGTACTAAAAATCTTGAGTGTCTCCCTTGATCCTAGATCCTGGCAGAGTTGTGCAGACTCAGGACAACTGAGCTTTGGAGGAATACGCAGATTTAAAGAGGAGTCCGTAATTTGCTTTCTAATGATCATGATCTTTTCCTCAAAGAAGTTCATGAATTTATCACTGCTGAAGGGAAGATGTAGTCTGGCATTTTTATGGCGGTTTTGGAGCAGTGGCTTCTTCCTTGCTGAGCGGCCTTTCAGGTTATGTTGATATAGGACTTGTTTTACTGTGGATATAGATACCTTTGTACCTGTTTCCTCCAGCATCTCCACAAGGTCTTTTGCTCTTGTTCTGGGATTGATTTGCACTTTTCGCACCAAAGTACGTTCCTCTCTAGAAGACAGAACGCGTCTCCTTCCTGAGCGGTATGACGGCTGCATGGTCCCATGGTGTTCATACTTGCATACTATTGTTTATACAGATGAACGTGGTACCTTCAGGCGTTTGGAAATTGCTCCCAGGGATGAACCAGACTTGTGGAGGTCTACAATTTATTTTCTGAGGTCTTGGCTAATTTCTTTTGATTTTCCCATGCTGTCAAGCAAAGAGGCACTGAGTTTGAAGGTAGGCCTTGAAATACATCCACAGGTACACCGCCAATTGACTCAAATGATGTCAGTTAGCCTATTAGAAGCTTCTAAAGCCATGACATCCTTTTCTGGAATTTTCCAAGCTGTTTAAAGGCAGTCAACATAGTGTATGTAAACTTCTGACCCAGTGGAATTGTGATACAGTGAATTATAAGTGAAATAATCTGTCTGTAAACACTTGTTGGAAAAATGACTTGTGTCATGCACAAATTAGACGTCCTAACCGACTTGCTAAAACTATAGTTTGTTAACAAGAAATGTGTGGAGTGGTTGAAAAACGAGTTTGTAAACTTCCGACTTCAACTGTATGTAAATAAGGTATTTCTGTTTTTTGCACAAAATTCTAAACAACCTGTAATTATGCAGCATTTTGTGTAGATTGATGAGGAAAAACATTTATTTAATCAATTTTAGAATAAGCCTGTAACGTAACAAAATGTGGAAAAAGTCAATGGGTCTGAATATTTTCCGAAATCAATGTACGTTCCATCTCTTTGGTACAGTTGATAACCTTTGCTATGACCGGTAAGAAGCCAACCTTACTGAAACATATAACTCATTGGTCTATCCCTCTGTTCTGGCTCAGATCTACTATTCGCAGGGATCCTCTCAGAATCCCTCACCCTTGACCCACCCTCCTCTACTTTTCTTCACTGCCTCAGCATACGATACCTTCTGCACTACTCTGACCCTGGCCACCTCAACCTGCATTTCTCGCACTGGACACCTCCTATCCCCAGCAACATGGGCACCCTTACAGTTGATATACACAACTTTTTCAACCAAAATGACACATTCCTCTGTCCCATGTCCTCTTGCACTTCTCACATCTTGGAATCTCCCTCTTTGAAACTGCTGTGACATGCCCATAAACGTGACACCTAGAACACTGCAGTGGATACGGCACAAAAAGCTCTAACAGCATAACTCATGTATCCAAACATTACTTTGTCAGGTAAAGACTCTGAATCAAAGCTCAAAAAGAACAGACTGTGTCACCTCTGTTTCACCACGCTCTCCCACCCAGGAATCTTCAACTTCATTTGTTCCACCTCCATACTTAATGCTACCCCAGAAATCTTTCCCTTCAATGGTGCCCTGAAAACAAGGCTTGAGGTGTGTAGCAGCACTCTGTCAGCATTGACTGGAAGACGCACATCGCCATCTGCTGACTGGAGTGGGTTACGCAGTTCAGAGAAGTAGATTTTATTTAGATAAAAAATTGTTTTCTCCTTTTTAATAAAAAAATAATAATATTATTGTATTCAGATGTACAAAGGAAAGCATGTGTTGATTGAGTGGTGCTGATTTGTATTGAGTGAGAAGATAAAGGAAAACAAACCAAACTGCATGCCCAGGCCCTGGTATATCATCAGACTGCATACAAACCTAACTGCATGCTCAGGCCCTGGTATATCCTCACATTGTACAAACCTAACTGCATGCCCAGGCCCTGGCATATCAACAGACTGCATACAAAGAGGCACTAAACACTGCATACAAGTTAGACTATACCAATCTCATTGCAATAAAGACTACCATAAAGACAGTCACAATAATGAAGACTACCATAAAGACAGTCACAATAATAAAGACTACCATAAAGACAGTCACAATAATGAAGACTACCATAGACAGTCACAATAATAAAGACTACCATAAAGACAGTCACAATAATGAAGACTACAATCAAGACTACCATAAAGACAGTCACAATAGTAAAGACTACCATAAAGACAGTCACAATAGTAAAGACTACCATGTAGGTTGCAAATGAGAAGAGCTTTGTGCCAAACAAAAGGTGCATTGAGAATATTGTGGGGAAATAAGAGAATAATCAAACCAGCAAATTACCACCTTAACATGGTACTGATCCATGATCCTGAAAAACACGGTACCTTAACATGGTACTGATCCATGATCCTGAAAAACACGGTACCTTAACATGGTACTGATCCATGATCCTGAAAAACACGGTACCTTAACATGGTACTGATCCATGATCCTGAAAAACACGGTACCTTAACATGGTACTGATCCATGATCCTGAAAAACACGGTACCTTAACATGGTACTGATCCATGATCCTGAAAAACACGGTACCTTAACATGGTACTGATCCATGATCCTGAAAAACATGGTACCTTAACATGGTACTGATCCATGATCCTGAAAAACACGGTACCTTAACATGGTACTGATCCATGATCCTGAAAAACACGGTACCTTAACATGGTACTGATCCATCATCCTGAAAAACACGGTACCTTAACATGGTACTGATCCATGATCCTGAAAAACACGGTACCTTAACATGGTACTGATCCATGATCCTGAAAAACACGGTACCTTAACATGGTACTGATCCATGATCCTGAAAAACACGGTACCTTAACATGGTACTGATCCATGATCCTGAAAAACACGGTACCTTAACATGGTACTGATCCATGATCCTGAAAAACACGGTACCTTAACATGGTACTGATCCATGATCCTGAAAAACACGGTACCTTAACATGGTACTGATCCATCATCCTGAAAAACATGGTACCTTAACATGGTACTGATCCATGATCCTGAAAAACACGGTACTGATCCATGATCCTGAAAAACACGGTACCTTAACATGGTACTGATCCATGATCCTGAAAAACACGGTACTGATCCATGATCCTGAAAAACACGGTACTTTAACATGGTACTGATCCATGATCCTGAAAAACACGGTACTGATCCATGATCCTGAAAAACACGGTACTTTAACATGGTACTGATCCATGATCCTGAAAAACTCTACTCTCCATTGTTCCTGCTTATCGGAGATAGTCAATCAGGCACTTGTGATGGTGATATTGGGGCTGAAGCTACTGACCCTGAAGTTCATGGAAAAGTATTTTTTTCCCAGACCAAAAGTTAAGATTCATTTATTTAACTAAATAGCTAACAATATTGTAAAAAAAACAACAACAAAAAACAATATTGTATTGAGAAGCAAGAGTTAATTGATTAGTTTTAATGAGTGAGAATAAAAAAAAAAACTTAACATCTAATACAAATCTGCATAAGGCAATTTCTTATGCAGTCAAACAGATATTAAAATAAGCATCTAGCTCTATACGGCTCCTACATGTAACAATACATAGAGGTATGCATATAATGCCAGCAGCATACCACCCTGCATACCACTGCTGGCTTGCTTCTGAAGCTAAGCAGGGTTGGTTGTGGTTAGTCGCTGGATGGGAGACCAGATGCTGCTGGATGTGGTGTTGGAGGCCCAGTAGGAGGCACTCTTTCCTCTGGTCTAAAAAAAATATACCAAGCCCCAGGGCAGTGATTGGGGACACTGCCCTGGGTAGGGTGCTGTCTTTCAGATGGGATGTTAAATGGGTGTCCAGACCTCACTGAGGTCATTAAAGATCCCATGGCAATTATTGTAAGAGTAGGGGTGTTAACCCTGGTGTCCTGGCTAAATTCCCAATCTGGCCCTCATACCATCATGGTCACCTAATAACCCCCAGTTTATAATTGGCTCATTCATCCCCTGTAAGTATTCCCCAGGTTGTTGCTGAGAATGTGTTCTCAGTCAACTTACCTGGTTAAATAATTAATGTCAACCAGTGGTATTCCATAATTTGATTTATATTTAGACAAAAATATGTTGCATTAATCAAATGTTTTTTACAATCAGCACCTGTGTTTTCTCTGACATGGTGGAATAATACTGATGGGGTAGCTAGTAAATGTTCTTCATGTCAACAACTTACCTGACGTTATCAGAACAACATCATCACATTTTCATACACCTTCAGCTTGAAGACTAGTACACAAATGAATTAAATGAAACAAAACGAATACATTGGTGAGGTTCCAAGGTTAGAATCAAGAATTAGGCTTCGTTTTCTAGAATGTTAGCCACATTCTAGCCCCATTCTATATCAAAATATCAAAATCATATCATGAACATCTAAGCATTCAGACTTGTATTCAATCAATCAAAATCCATAGTAAAAAAAAATACACATTTAAAATGTTAATCTGTTTTTAACAATAATGTCTTGAGACGAAAAAAACGAAAGTAAGATTTCATACAAACAATATGATTTTATGT
The DNA here is from genome assembly GCF_901001165.1 of Salmo trutta. Classification (NCBI taxonomy): domain Eukaryota; kingdom Metazoa; phylum Chordata; class Actinopteri; order Salmoniformes; family Salmonidae; genus Salmo; species Salmo trutta. The sequence continues at coordinate 426,675 of NW_021822351.1, read as the reverse complement.
GGCATACACAAAAAGGCAAATTCTCAGACAAAAACACAAGTCGGAACACAGACTTTCTATTCTCTAATTTCAAGTCATGAAAAATGTCTTTCCACAATTAGGTTCCTTAACTGGGTAAAACTCATTCCACACTGAGAACATTAGAAAGGCTTTTCTCCTATGTGTTCCCTCTCATGAGTTTTCGGGATCCCTAACTGGTAAAACTCTTTCCACACAGAACATTAGAAAGGCTTTTCTCCTATGTGTTCCCTCTCATGTGTTTTCGGGATCCCTAACTGGTAAAACTCTTTCCACACAGAACATTAGAAAGGCTTTTCTCCTATGAATTCCCTCTCATGTGTTTTCGGGATCCCTAACTGGGTAAAACTCTTTCCACACAGAACATTAGAAAGGCTTTTCTCCTATGTATTCCCTCTCATGTGTTTTCGGGATCCCTAACTGGTAAAACTCTTTCCACACCTGGGGTGTATTCATTCTGCCTGAACGTTGGACAAAATTATTGGACGAATTCAAGTCCCTCTCCGTTTTCGTTCCTTTTGCTGCCATTTAACTTAAGAAACGTTTTGCAACAGAATCGGCGGAATGAATACACCCCATGGGTTGGAACCAAAATAATTTTATCCAATCGCCATTTGTTTGTTACATTCTACTGTTCCGACCAATGATGTGTATAAACCCTGGATGACTGAAAGGTGTATAAACCCTGGATGACTGAAAGGTGTATACACCCTGGATGACTGAAAGGTGTATACACCCTGGATGACTGAAAGGTGTAGAAACCCTGGATGACTGAAAGGTGTATACACCCTGGTTGACTGAAAGGTGTATAAACCCTGGATGACTGAAAGGTGTGCAAACCCTGGATGACTGAAAGGTGTATACACCCTGGATGACTGAAAGGTGTATACACCCTGGATGACTGAAAGGTGTATACACCCTGGATGACTGAAAGGTGTAGAAACCCTGGATGACTGAAAAGGGGGCGGGGCTGTATTGAAGCCACCACCTTCGTACCCCATGGGAGATATAGAAATACATTTATTAATGTCTACATTAATTTTGGACACGTTTACAGACAAATTAATACGTTTAAATTCTATTGTGCGAGCTAAACATAATATATGTACTGTTTATACACTGAGTGGACAAAACTTTAAGAACACCTGCTCTTTCCATGACATAGACTGACCAGGTGAAAGCCAGGGTCCCTTATTGATGTCACTTGTTAACTCCACTTCAATCAGTATAGATGAAGGGGAGGAGACAGTGGAGACATGGATTGTGTGTGTGTGTGCCATGAATGGGCATGACAAAAAACTGAATTGCCTTTGAACGGGGTATGGTAGTAGGTGCAGGCACACCGGTTTGTGTCAAGAACTGCAACGCTGCTGGGCTTTTTTCTTAATTACATGTAATTTTGTCCTTGAAAACATTTAATTGAAATACTGTAGGATTCGATTCATTCCTATGGAGGACTGCTCCTAATGGGGAGTGCCAATACGATCGACCAGTGGCTTCAAAGCCTCTCAATGGCCAATACATAACATCAGCAATCCAGGGTTTATATACGTCATAGGTTTCGACCATCAAAATAAAGTTCTGAACTGGTTCGTACCGGTTTATATCGTTCCTTTCTGTTCCTTTTCTAACATGTAGCTAATTAAATGACTTCACCAATCAGTGTGGATGGATCAGCATGCTATGGAGCGGACAAGCTAGTTGTATGATGGACAGACAACAAGTGTAGGGCACGAGATGCGACTGAGACGGGAGAGAGCAAGTAGCTCCGGAGGGGGAAGGGCAGAAAGGCTTTGCATAAGCGCTTTGTTGGCAATTTTTGTAGGACAAAAAAAAATGGGCAGAATTTAAATTAAATTCCCAGTGTTTCCAGATTTCTATGAAACATGACCTATAATTACTTACAATATGAGTGAAATAGTTTTCCTTCAAATTTGTATTTATTAAGCATGTTAAAAAGCAGCTTTTCTGTGTTGTTATGGTGTGGGCTACCCCAAAAAAACTGAATGGTGTGGGCGTATACCAGTCACTAAAATATTAATGCAAGTAAACTACTGATTGGCCAGCTCATCCTCCTCAGGGAGATGACATCATGTTCTATGAGGAAATAGCAAAAAAAATGAAATGGTCTGTTTGTTTTTTTAAAAAGTGTTTTTCTTCAATTTATGCTTTGTCCACAAACACAAGTATAGGACAAGTCAACAACATTTACATATGAGTTAACAGAATTAACTTTTAAAGTGAGATTTTCACTGGGCAGTTACTTTAAAAGAAAGTTATTAACCATTTCCAACGCAATTAAAATAACGGTTCTGTTCCAGAAAAGTAGAGATCACTTTCTTTCCAGGTTCTGTTTCTCAACTTTTTCCAGTTTTTGGTTCTGTTCTCTGAGCCAGTTCCTGCTACACACTGGGCGTATTGGAAAGACTGTATGTATTATCTCATGCCTTTTCAGGTTCCCTAACCGTGTAAAACTCTTTCCACACTGGGAACATTGAAAAGTCTTGTCTCCTGTGTGTATTCTTTCATGTTCCTTCAGATGCCCTAACCTTGTAAAACTCTTTCCACACTGGGAGCATTGGAAAGGTTTCTCTCCTGTGTGTATTCTTTTATGTTCCTTTAGGCTCCCTAACTTGGCAAAATCCTTTCCACACAAAGAGCAATGGTAAGATGTCTCCCCTGTGTGTGTTCTTTCATGCTCCTTCAGATTTCCTAACTGTGTAAAACCCTTTCCACACTGGGAGCATTGGAAAGGCTTCTCTCCTGTGTGTGTTCTGTCATGCATATTCAGGTTCCCTAACAAGGTAAAACCCTTTCCACACTGGGAGCATTGGAAAGGTTTCTCTCCTGTGTGTATTCTTTTATGTTCCTTCAGATGCCCTAACCCTGTAAAACCCTTTCCACACTGGGAGCATTGGAAAGGTTTCTCTCCTGTGTGTGTTCTGTCATGCATATTCAGGTTCCCTAATCGTGTAAAACTCTTTCCACACTGTGAACATTGGAAAGACTTCTCTCCCGTGTGTGTCTTCTCATGCCTTTTCAGGTTCCCTAACAGAGTAAAACTCTTTCCACACTGAGAACAGTGGTGTCGTCTCACTGGTTTGGGCGTCACTGGGACTGGATCCCCTGAAGGACTCTTCTCACGGTCAGAGTGAGAGTCTGGTCCCTCTCCTGCCAAAGACAAACAGGGTATTTGGTTAAACAGAGAGACCTGAATGAAACCTCCACATGGTTAAACTGTCTTCCTATGAGGTTTAATCACATCAGTCACCAGCTAAATCAATAAGTGTATCGATGACGTTGTCCCCACAGTGACAGTACTTACATACCCCAACCAGAAGCTATGGATTAAATGCAACATCCGCACTGACCTAAAGGGTAGAGCTGCCGCTTTCAAGGAGCGGAACTCTAACCCGGACGCTTATAAGAAATCCCGCTATGCCCTCCGACGAACCATAAAACAGGTAAGGCGTCAATAAAGGACTAAGATTGAATCCTACTACACTGGTTAGTTGGATGTGGCAGGGCTTGCAAACTATTAATTACCACAAGGGAAAGCCCAGCTGCGAGCTGCCCAGTGACACGAGCCTACCAGACGAGCTAAATTACTTCTATAGGCACTTTGAGGCAAGCAACACTGAAGCATGCATGAGAGCACCAGCTGTTCCGGACGACTGTGTGATCACGCTCTCCGCAGCCGATGTGAGTAAGACCTTTAAACAGGTCAACATTCATAAGGCCGCAGGGCCAGACAGATTACCAGGAAGTGTACTCAGAGCATGCGTTGAACAACTGCCAAGTATCTTCACAGACATTTTCAACCAGTCCCTGACTGAGTCTGTAATACTTACATGTTTTAAGCAGACCACCATATTCACTGTAACAAAGAACATCAAGGTAACCTGCCTAAATTACTACCAATTCGAAGCGCTACAAATTACAGAGGCATTGAAGAAAAGGTTTAAGAGCACATTGTGGTGGTTACAAACTACTAATGTTTGGTATACTCAGTGTAGTGTTTGGTATAGTCAGTGTAGTGTTTGGTATACTCAGTGTAGTGTTTGGTATACTCAGTGTAGTGCTGTAGTGTTTGGTATACTCAGTGTAGTGTTTGGTATACTCAGTGTAGTGCTGTAGTGTTTGGTATACTCAGTGTAGTGTTTGGTATACTCAGTATAGTCTGTGTAGTGTTTGGTATACTCAGTGTAGTGTTTGGTATACTCAGTGTAGTGCTGTAGTGTTTGGTATACTCAGTGTAGTGTTTGGTATACTCAGTGTAGTGTTTGGTATACTCAGTGTAGTGTTTGGTATACTCAGTGTAGTGTTTGGTATACTCAGTTTAGTCTGTGTAGTGTTTGGTATACTCAGTGTAGTGTTTGGTATACTCAGTATAGTGTTTGGTATACTCAGTGTAGTGTTGTAGTGTTTGGTATACTCAGTGTAGTGTTTGGTATACTCAGTGTAGTGTTGGATTGTTTGGTATACTCAGTGTAGTGTTTGGTATACTCAGTGTAGTGTTTGGTATACTCAGTGTAGTGTTTGGTATACTCAGTGTAGTGTTGTAGTGTTTGGTATACTCAGTGTAGTGTTTGGTATACTCAGTGTAGTGTTTGGTATACTCAGTGTAGTGTTTGGTATACTCAGTGTAGTGCTGTAGTGTTTGGTATACTCAGTATAGTGTTTGGTATACTCAATGTAGTGTTGTAGTGTTTGGTATACTCAGTGTAGTGTTTGGTATACTCAGTGTAGTGTTTGGTATACTCAGTGTAGTGTTTGGTATACTCAGTATAGTGTTTTGTATACTCAGTATAGTGTTGTAGTGTTTGGTATACTCAGTGTAGTGTTTGGTATACTCAGTGTAGTGCTGTAGTGTTTTGTATACTCAGTGTAGTGTTTGGTATACTCAGTATAGTGTTTGGTATACTCAGTGTAGTGTTGTAGTGTTTGGTATACTCAGTGTAGTGTTTGGTATACTCAGTGTAGTGTTTGGTATACTTAGTGTAGTGCTGTAGTGTTTGGTATACTCAGTGTAGTGTTTGGTATACTCAGTGTAGTGCTGTAGTGTTTGGTATACTCAGTATAGTGTTTGGTATACTCAATGTAGTGTTGTAGTGTTTGGTATACTCAGTGTAGTGTTTGGTATACTCAGTGTAGTGTTTGGTATACTCAGTGTAGTGCTGTAGTGTTTGGTATACTCAGTATAGTGTTTGGTATACTCAGTGTAGTGCTGTAGTGTTTGGTATACTCAGTGTAGTGTTTGGTATACTCAGTGTAGTGTTTGGTATACTCAGTGTAGTGTTTGGTATACTCAGTGTAGTGTTTGGTATACTCAGTGTAGTGTTTGGTATACTCAGTGTAGTGTTTGGTATACTCAGTGTAGTGCTGTACTGTTTGGTATACTCAGTGTAGTGTTTGGTATACTCAGTGTAGTGTTTGGAATACTCAGTGTAGTGTTTGGTATACTCAGTGTAGTGTTTGGTATACTCAGTAGTGTTGTAACGTGCATTGTTACTAGATTGACTTTTGTCAGTTTTTTTTTTATTTAACCAGAGCTAACGTCCATCTAACACCCATCTAGTTAGACGCTCCTCCCTGTACCTGCCTTCCAGACGCAAAGAATCATGGACGCTGTAGTCATCTCATCTTTCTAACAAATTACATCCTTGTTCGACAAAAGGCTATTTTATCCCTTATTAGCTATAAAAAAAAAGTTTGGATAACTAGGGCCACAAAATAAGTTGCTGTGGAGTCGTGGAGACAAGCAGTGGATCGTTCCTTTAACAAAAACACAGTAGTGCTCTATCCGTCTTCCCAAGGAAAACTAGTTAGATCATTCTAACATATATTTCACGGAACGATGAACCATGCTGCCAATATGACCAGTTAGTGCAGATTACTGTTTTAAGAAGGGCGCTCCTCCCTCACAGCTTTTACCCGGTCAAACGACGGGCCTTGGCCCAGCTCAACCTGGTACAGGCTTTAGCCCAGCTCAACCCAGTTCAGGCTTTAGCCCAGCTCAACCCAGTTCAGGCTTTAGCCCAGCTCAACCCAGTTCAGGCTTTAGCCCAGCTCAACCCAGTTCAGGCTTTAGCCCAGCTCAACCCAGTTCAGGCTTTAGCCCAGCTAAACCCAGTTCAGGCTTTAGCCCAGCTAAACCCAGTTCAGGCTTTAGCCCAGCTCAACCCGGTACAGGCTTTAGCCCAGCTCAACCCAGTTCAGGCTTTAGCCCAGCTCAACCTGGTACAGTCCAGAGGTATTTAGAGGTTTGGGCCAGGTTTCTGCATTATGGTGCCTTTACATGACATTATGGCAGCCATGTTAGCTCCCCCATTATCAATACATATATACGACTGAAAGTCTGAACGTGACATTATGGCAGCCATGTTAGCTCCCCCATTATCAATACATATATACGACTGAAAGTCTGAACGTGGCACTATGGCAGCCATGTTAGCTCCCCCATTATCAATACATATATACGACTGAAAGTCTGAACGTGGCATTATGGCAGCCATGTTAGCTCCCCCATTATCAATACATATATACGACTGAAAGTCTGAACGTGACATTATGGCAGCCATGTTAGCTCCCCCATTATCAATACATATATACGACTGAAAGTCTGAACGTGGCATTATGGCAGCCATGTTAGCTTCCCCATTAACAATAACTGGGAATATTTAAATTATATTATGTAACTGAATATCTAGAACTAGAACAATATTCAAAATGATCCATCATTCTTAATGCATAGTAATAAATTATTACATTTCTATAGTGCTTTAAATAACAGTCTCATGTCTCAGGTTCAGCCTAATGGACAACGTCCATGTTTTAAGGATATAGTGTTTATTTACAATTACATTGTTTACAAACAAAGGAGTAAAACAAGCTTATATTTTGGGTAGGACAGTTGAACTAAGCTAAGTGGGCATTTCTAAGTTATATTCTCCAAGATCCAATGGCGAGGCCCAGAGCCATATATTAAAACAATACATTAATTCAACAAGGGCAGTTTGTGGCCCTGCTTTTAAGACGGTACTCACTGGTGTTAATCAGATCATCAGTCTCCTCTTCCTCTCCTTCATCTCCCAAAACGTCTTTCTCATCCTCTTTTCTTAAGATAGCCTCCTCTTCCTCTCCAAAAGGTTCTTTCTCTTCTTTCACTATAACATCCTCCTCCTCTTCTTTCAATGTTATGGCCTCCTCTTCCTCCTCTTTAATTCTGGAAGCTTCTACCTCCTCTTCTTCCACTGTGACAGCTTCTATCCCCTCTTCATCTTTCACTCTAAAAGGTTCTTTCTCTTCTTTCACTGTAACATCCTCCTCTTTCTTCAATGTGACACTGATAGCCTCCGCTTCCATTCTGAAAGCTCCTACCTCCTCCTTCAATGTGACACTGATAGCCTCCGCTTCCATTCTGAAAGCTTCTACCTCCTCCTTCAATGTGACACTGATAGCCTCCACTTCCATTCTGAATAAAGATTATACCTCATCCTCTCCCACTGTGACAGCCTCTATACCCTCTTCCTCGCCAAAATGTTCTTTCTCTTCTTTCACTGTAACATTCTCCTCCTCTTCCTTCTCTTTCATTCTGAAAGCTTATTTCTCTTTTCACTGTAATACCCTTCTCTTCTTCTTTTACGATAATGTACAGCAAACCTCCTCTTCTTTAGCAGGAGGGGAGTAGCTTAATGAGCTCATGGTTGGCGATGTTAACTAGCTAAGTTAGTTAGGATAAACGACTTGCCCGGTGCTAAGCTAATTTAGCAAGCCAGCTCGCTACTAACCTGATTAACAACGTAAATATGAAATTAAATGGGTCAACTAGCTATACGAAAGAAGTACGTTATATTTTATAACACAGAGGCAAATATACAACGAAAGCGTCTAAAGAGCTCCAATGCCTCGGCATTGTTGGCTAGGAAGCTACCGTGGTTGCTGAATAGCTGCTGCTGTTGTTGTTGAAGAAGCGTTCCGTCCACTAGATTAATCGTCACACTGTCAGCATTGCCTGAAAGACACACATCGCCATCTGCTGATTGGAGTGGGTAAAGCAGGGCTTTTATTGTATTTTCTTTTACAAGAAGTGTACATATATTTTTCTTTTATTATATAATAATATTAAATTGAGATGTACAAAGACCAGCATGTGGTGATCGAATCGTACTACACCGGCTTGATGCTCGTCGGATGTGGCAGGGCTTGCAAACTATCACAGACGACAAAGAGAAGCACAGCCAAGAGCTGCCCAGTGACAGGAGCCTACCAGACGAGCTAAATTACTTCTATGCTCGCTTTGAGGCAAGTAACACTGAAACATGCATGAGAGCATCAACTGTTCCGGACGACTGTGTGATCACGCTCTCCGCAGCCGATGTGAGTAAGACCTTTAAACAGGTCAACATTCACAAGGCCACAGGGCTAGACGGGTTACCAGGACGTGTACACTGAGCATGAGCTGACCAACTGGCAAGTGTCTTCACAGACATTTTCAACCCCTGTCTGAGTCTGTAATGCCAACATGTTTCAAGCAGACCACCATAGTCCCTGTGCCCAAGAACACTAAGGTAACCTGCCTAAATGACTACCGACCCGTAGCATTCACGGTCTGTAGCCATGAAGTGCTTTGAAAGGCTGGTCATGGCTCACATCAACACCATTATCCCAGAAACTCTAGACCCACCAAATTAGCATACTGTACTGTCCCAACAGATCCACAGATGATGCAATCTCTATTGCACTCCACACTGCCCTTTCCCACCTAGACAAAAGGATGTGAGAATGCCATTCATCTGTGGTGCTATGTAAGAATGCTATGTGAGAATGCTCTGTAAGAATGCTATGTGAGAATGCTCTGTAAGAATGCTATGTGAGAATGCTATGTGAGAATGCTATTCATGGACTACAATGTGAGAATGCTATGTGAGAATGCTATGTGAGAATGCTGTTCATTAACTACAATGTGAGAATGCTATGTGAGAATGCTCTGTAAGAATGCTATGTGAGAATGCTATGTGAGAATGCTATTCATGGACTACAATGTGAGAATGCTATGTGAGAATGCTATGTGAGAATGCTATTCATGGACTACAATGTGAGAATGCTATGTGAGAATGCTCTGTAAGAATGCTATGTGAGAATGCTATTCATGGACTACAATGTGAGAATGCTATGTGAGAATGCTATTCATGGACTACAATGTGAGAATGCTATGTGAGAATGCTCTGTAAGAATGCTATGTGAGAATGCTATGTGAGAATGCTATTCATGGACTACAATGTGAGAATGCTATGTGAGAATGCTATGTGAGAATGCTGTTCATTAACTACAATGTGAGAATGCTATTCATTGACTACAGCTCAGCGTTCAACAACATAGTGCCCTCAAAGCTCATCACTTAGCTAAGGACCCTGGGACTAAACACCTCCCACTGTAACTGGATCCTGGACTTCCTGACGGGCCAAGCTTCCTGCCATCCAGGACCTCTATACCAGGCGGTGTCAGAGGAAGGCACTAAAAATTGTCAAAGACTCCAGCCACCCTAGTCATAGACTGTTCTCTCTGTTACCGCATAGCATGCGATACCGGAGTGCCAAGTCTAGGTCCAAGAGGCTTCTAAACAGCTTCTGCCCCCAAGCCATAAGACTCCTGAACATCTAATAAAATGGCTACCCAGACTATTTGCATTGCCCCCCCCCCACCTCTTCTGTTACACTGCTGCTATTCTATGTTTATTATCTATGTATAGTCACTTTAATAACTCTACCTACATGTACATATTACCTCAATTACCCCGAATAACCGGTACCCCCCTTTATAGAGCCTCGCTACTGTTATTTTACTGCTGCTCTTTAATTACTTGTTACTTTTATTTCTTGTTCGTATTTTTTTTGGGGGGGGGGGGTATTTTAAATGTTTTCTTTTTTTTAAACTGCATTGTTGGTCAAGGGCTTGCATTTCACTGTAAGATCTACACCTGTTGTATTCGGCGCATGTGACAAATAAAATTTGATTTGATTTGATTGCTTAGTGCAGATTTTTAATGAGTGAGAATTTAAAACCAACTTTACATCTACTACATATCTGTATTTAAGGCTATTTCTGATTCATTCAGTCAAATAAACAGATAGTATCAAAATACTGTAAGCACCTACACCACTGGTCAAAAGTTTTAGAACCCCTAATCTTTCAATGTTTTTTCTTTATTTTTACTATTTTCTACATTGTAGAATAATAGTGAAGACATCAGAACTATGAAATAACACATATAGAATCATGTAGTAACCAAAAAAAAGTGTTAAACAAATTAAAATATATTTGAGATTTGAGATTCTTCAAATAGCCACCCTGTCTTTGCCTTGATGACATTTTATTTCTATTCAGACAAAAATATATTAATTAAATAATACAATCAAAATTCTAAATAAATTAAATATTAATGAAATCAATTTTACATTCAGTACTTGTGGCGGAAGAATAATACTGATGGTAAGATTAATAAGGTTGGGAAAAATGTTTCATGGCAACAATGTTATCAGAACAACGCCATCACATTTTCATACATCTTCATCTTGATGACCAGCACAAAACAACTAAATTCAAGAGGTTTCAAGGTTAGAATCAAGAAATGCACATTCTATTCATCGATTTAATTATTTACGTTTTGGAATATCCACATCATATTCAAATGCGGCCAAATATAGTGTCACCCTTGTCCTTTTCTTAAATAAATAAATCCCTATTTCTTCATTGGCTTTGCAACATTGCAGAACTAATTTTATTTGGTTTATGATTTTTCTTTTAGAAAATAAAGATAAATGGCATGGGGACAAAATGATTAGCACCCCGGTGCTAGTACTTAGTCCTTTGTGTACTGACAACCAAATGAAGCATTCAAAGAAACAAATTAAGTATTTAAAGAAAAGAACATCTCTCCCCCTACAATCAAACATGGGGGAGGTTTGATAGGGCTGTGGGGTTGCTTTGCTGCCTCTGGTACTGTGGACCTTGAACTTGTGCAAGACATCATGAAATCAGCAGATTATCAAATGTTTTTTGGAGTTCAATGTTCAACCCAGTGTCTAAAACCAGTGTCTCTGTTGAAGGTTGTGGGTCTTCCAGCAGGACAACAACCCCAAACTCAAATGGATTAGAATGGTTCAAGAAGAAACTCTGGACTGTTCTGGAGTGTTCTGTTCTGGACCGTTCTGGGTTGTTCTGTTCTGGAGTGTTCTGTTCTGGAGTGTTCTGGAGTGGACTGTTCTGGAGTGTTCTGTTCTGGAGTGTTCTGGAGTGGCCAGCGAAGAGTCCAGATCTGAATCACATCCATAACCTATGGTGATATTTGAAAACAGCAGTTGGTGGAGGGCAACCCTCAAACATTGACAGTTTGCTGCTGAAGAGTGGGCCAAATTGCCAGTAGACAAGGGCAGCAAGCTCACTGATGGCCATAAGAAGTACTATGGCATTTGTCTTTATTTTCTGAATAAAACAACAACTGGTTCTGAAAATCCAATTATATGGTGATCACACACATAATATGCAGATTTTATATAAACAATATTATTTAATGTGGCATAAAACAACAGTCAAAACATCAATCAGAACACAGCCTGTCTATTCTGTCATGTGATTTCAGGTCCCTTGTCCGGGAAAATGTCTTTCCACAATTAGGTTCCCTAACTAAAACTCTTTCCAAATTGTGAGCTTATCCTCTCCTGTGTGTGTATATGTTCTCATGCCTTTTCAGCTTCCCTAGCTTGGTAAAACTCTTTCCACACTGGGAACAAGGGTAAGGCTTTTCTCCAGAGTGTATTCTCTTATGTATGTTCAGGCTCCCTAACTGGGTAAAACTCTTTCCACACTGATAGCAGTGGCAAGGCTTTTCTCCTGTGTGTATTCGTTTATGCTATTTCAGGGTTGCTAACTGGGTAAAACTCTTTCCACACTGGGAGCAAGAGTGTGGTTTCTCCCCTGTGTGTGTCCTCTCATGTGATTTTAGGTCCTGTGAGTGTGAATATCTCTTTCCACAATGGGAACATGAATAAGGTTTCTCTCCATAGTGTATTCGTTTATGCTTTTTCAGGTTCACTAACTGGGTAAAACTCTTTCCACACTGGGAGTACTGGAAAGGCTTTTCTCCTGTGTGTATTTTCTCATGCTCTTTCAGCTTCCATAACCACTTAAAACTCTTATTACACTTGGAGCAGTCGAGTCGTCTCACTGGATTGGGCGTCTCTGGGTTTGGTTCCCCTGAAGGACTCTTCCTGCTGTCAGAGTGAGAGAATGGTATCTCTCCTGCCAAAGAACAAACATAGTATTTAGTTAAGCGGAGTGTGATTGAAACCTCCACAAGATAAAAGTGTTTTCCTATGCGGTTTAATCCAGACTAAATCCCTCATTATAAAACTGTAAATGTGGATCCTGATTGGTTGATAGCTTAAAAAAGTGAACAAATGAAAATACAGCTAGTGTGCTGTTTAAAAGTTTAACAAGCCAAACAACTTTATGCACAAGGACTACTTTTAACAATTTAAACTGAACAGTTTACAAAACACATTTACTGGAAGAATTGTGGAGCTGCAACGTTTGGTAAAATAATTTCTGTAAAATGTCGCTCAGTTTTTAATGTGACCACATTTTCCAAATACTGTATCTTCTCTGAGTTAAGATTCAAAGATGTCTGCAGAAAGAATGGGGTGTCAGCTATGACATCACACCTGAAGTTAGAGCAAATATATTTTGGTTATTGAACTACAGTAAGTGAAGTGGATTTAAACCCGGTAACAGAATTGCCGTAACAGAATTCAAGTTCAAGTTTCAAGTTGTATAAATTGTACAGTACCAGTTGTACGGTTCCAGGTAGGACACACCTACTCATTCAAGGGTTTTTCTTTATTTTTACTATTTTCTACATTGTAGAATAATAGCAAAGACATTAAAACTATGAAATAACACATTTGGAATCATGTAGTTACCAAACAAATCCAAATATATTTTATATTTCAGATTCTTCAAAGTAGCCACCCTTTGCCTTGATGACAGCTTTGCACACTCTTGGCATTCTCTCAAAAGATTGAAAAAAGTAAGGGGCCTAAACAGCTATCCTGGGGAATTCCTGATTCTACCTGGATTACAAATTACCTTGACTAACCTGTACCCCCGCACATTGACTCGGTACGGTACTCCCTGTATATAGCCTCATTATTAACCTATACCCCCGCACATTGACTCGGTACGGTACTCCCTGTATATAGCCTCATTACTAACCTGTACCCCCGCACATTGACTCGGTACGGTACTCCCTGTATATAGCCTCATAACTAACCTGTACCCCCGCACATTGACTCGGTACGGTACTCCCTGTATATAGCCTCATGACTAACCTGTACCCCCGCACATTGACTCGGTACGGTACTCCCTGTATATAGCCTCATGACTAACCTGTACCCCCGCACATTGACTCGGTACGGTACTCCCTGTATATAGCCTCATGACTAACCTGTACCCCCGCACATTGACTCGGTAAGGTACTCCCTGTATATAGCCTCATTATTAACCTATACCCCCGCACATTGACTCGGTACGGTACTCCCTGTATATAGCCTCATTACTAACCTGTACCCCCGCACATTGACTCGGTACGGTACTCCCTGTATATAGCCTCATTACTAACCTGTACCCCCGCACATTGACTCGGTACGGTACTCCCTGTATATAGCCTCATTACTAACCTGTACCCCCGCACATTGACTCGGTACGGTACTCCCTGTATATAGCCTCATTACTAACCTGTACCCCCGCACATTGACTCAGTACCGGTACCCCCTGTATATAGCCTCATTACTAACCTCTACCCCCGCACATTGACTCGGTACGGTACTCCCTGTATATAGCCTCATTACTAACCTGTACCCCCGCACATTGACTCGGTACGGTACTCCCTGTATATAGCCTCATGACTAACCTGTACCCCCGCACATTGACTCGGTACGGTACTCCCTGTATATAGCCTCATGACTAACCTGTACCCCCGCACATTGACTCGGTACGGTACTCCCTGTATATAGCCTCATTACTAACCTGTACCCCCGCACATTGACTCGGTACGGTACTCCCTGTATATAGCCTCATTACTAACCTGTACCCCCGCACATTGGACTCGGTACGGTACTCCCTGTATATAGCCTCATTACTAACCTGTACCCCCCGCACATTGACTCGGTACGGTACTCCCTGTATATAGCCTCATTACTAACCTGTACCCCCGCACATTGACTCGGTACGGTACTCCCTGTATATAGCCTCATTACTAACCTGTACCCCCCGCACATTGACTCGGTACGGTACTCCCTGTATATAGCCTCATTACTAACCTCTACCCCCGCACATTGACTCGGTACGGTACTCCCTGTATATAGCCTCATTACTAACCTGTACCCCCGCACATTGACTCGGTACGGTACTCCCTGTATATAGCCTCATTACTAACCTGTACCCCCGCACATTGACTCGGTACGGTACTCCCTGTATATAGCCTCATTACTAACCTGTACCCCCCGCACATTGACTCGGTACGGTACTCCCTGCATATAGCCTCATTACTAACCTGTACCCCCGCACATTGACTCGGTAACGGTACTCCCTGTATATAGCCTCATTACTAACCTGTACCCCCCGCACATTGACTCGGTACGGTACTCCTCCTGTATATAGCCTCATGACTAACCTGTACCCCCGCACATTGACTCGGTACGTACTACCCTGTATATAGCCTCATGACTAACCTGTACCCCCCGCACATTGACTCGGTACGGTACTCCCTGTATATAGCCTCATTACTAACCTGTACCCCCGCACATTGACTCGGTACGGTACTCTCCTGTAGATAGCCTCATTACTAACCTGTACCCCCGCACATTGACTCGGTACGGTACTCCCTGTATATACCTCATGACTAACCTGTACCCCCCGCACATTGACTCGGTACGGTACTCCCTGTATATAGCCTCATGACTAACCTGTACCCCCGCACATTGACTCGTACGGTACTCCTGTATATAGCCTCATGACTAACCTGTACCCCCCGCACATTGACTTGGTACGGTCCCCCTGATAGCCTCATCTAACCTGTACCCCGCACATTGACTCGGTACGGTACCCGTATATAGCCTCATTACTAACCTGTACCCCCGCACATTGACTCGGTACGGTACTCCTGTATATAGCCTCATTACACCTGTACCCCCGCACATTGACTCGGTACGGTACTCCCTGTATATAGCCTCATTATAACTGTACCCCCGCACATTGACTCGGTACGGTACTCCCTGTATATAGCCTCATTACTAACCTGTACCCCCGCACATTGACTCGGTACGGTACTCCCTGTATATAGCCTCATTACTAACCTGTACCCCCGCACATTGACTCAGTACCGGTACCCCCTGTATATAGCCTCATTACTAACCTCTACCCCCGCACATTGACTCGGTACGGTACTCCCTGTATATAGCCTCATTACTAACCTGTACCCCCGCACATTGACTCGGTACGGTACTCCCTGTATATAGCCTCATTACTAACCTGTACCCCCGCACATTGACTCGGTACGGTACTCCCTGTATATAGCCTCATTACTAACCTCTACCCCCGCACATTGACTCGGTACGGTACTCCCTGTATATAGCCTCATTACTAACCTGTACCCCCGCACATTGACTCGGTACGGTACTCCCTGTATATAGCCTCATTACTAACCTGTACCCCCGCACATTGACTCGGTACGGTACTCCCTGTATATAGCCTCATTACTAACCTGTACCCCCGCACATTGACTCGGTACGGTACTCCCTGCATATAGCCTCATTACTAACCTGTACCCCCGCACATTGACTCGGTACGGTACTCCCTGTATATAGCCTCATTACTAACCTGTACACCCGCACATTGACTCGGTACGGTACTCCCTGTATATAGCCTCATTACTAACCTCTACCCCCGCACATTGACTCGGTACGGTGCTCCCTGTATATAGCCTCATTACTAACCTCTACCCCCGCACATTGACTCGGTACGGTACTCCCTGTATATAGCCTCATTACTAACCTGTACCCCCGCACATTGACTCGGTACGGTACTCCCGTATATAGCCTCATTACTAACCTGTACCCCGCACATTGACTCGGTACGGTACTCCCTGTATATAGCCTCATTACTAACCTGTACCCCCGCACATTGACTCGGTACGGTACCCCCTGTATATAGCCTCATGACTAACCTGTACCCCCGCACATTGACTCGGTACGGTACTCCCTGTATATAGCCTCATTACTAACCTGTACCCCCGCACATTGACTCGGTACGGTACTCCCTGTATATAGCCTCATTACTAACCTGTACCCCCGCACATTGACTCGGTACGGTACTCCCTGTATATAGCCTCATTACTAACCTGTACCCCCGCACATTGACTCGGTACGGTACTCCCTGTATATAGCCTCATTACTAACCTGTACCCCCCGCACATTGACTCGGTACGGTACTCCCTGTATATAGCCTCATTACTAACCTGTACCCCCGCACATTGACTCGGTACGGTACTCCCTGTATATAGCCTCATTACTAACCTGTACCCCCGCACATTGACTCGGTACGGTACTCCCTGTATATAGCCTCATTACTAAACCTCTACCCCCGCACATTGACTCGGTACGGTACTCCCTGTATATAGCCTCATGACTAACCTGTACCCCCGCACATTGACTCGGTACGGTACTCCCTGTATATAGCCTCATTACTAACCTCTACCCCCGCACATTGACTCGGTACGGTACCCCCTGTATATAGCCTCATTACTAACCTGTACCCCTGCACATTGACTCGGTACGGTACTCCCTGTATATAGCCTCATTACTAACCTGTACCCCCGCACATTGACTCGGTACGGTACTCCCTGTATATAGCCTCATTACTAACCTGTACCCCTGCACATTGACTCGGTACGGTACTCCCTGTATATAGCCTCATTACTAACCTGTACCCCTGCACATTGACTCGGTACGGTACTCCCTGTATATAGCCTCATTACTAACCTGTACCCCCCGCACATTGACTCGGTACGGTACTCTCCTGTATATAGCCTCATTACTAACCTGTACCCCCGCACATTGACTCGGTACGGTACTCCCTGTATATAGCCTCATTACTAACCTGTACCCCCGCACATTGACTCGGTACGGTACTCCCTGTATATAGCCTCATGACTAACCTGTACCCCCGCACATTGACTCGGTACGGTACTCCCTGTATATAGCCTCATTACTAACCTGTACCCCCGCACATTGACTCGGTACGGTACTCCCTGTATATAGCCTTGTTATTGTTATTTTATGGTGTTACTTTCTTATTCTTTTAACTTTAGTTTATTTGGTAAATATTTTCTTAACTCTTTCTTGAACTGCACTGTTGGTTAAGGGCTTGTACGTAAGCATTTTCACAATAAGGTCTACACATGTTGTACTCGGCGCATGTGACAAATAAAGTTTGATTTGATTTGATTATGTTTGAGAGGCTTCCATTTAAGAACACCCTCTGTGTCCTGTTAGACAAGTAACTCTTTATCCACATTATAGCAGGGGGTGTAAAGTCATAAGTTTTTCCAGCAGCAGACTATGATCGATAATGTAAAAAGCTGCACTGAAGTCTAACAAGACATCCCCCACAATCATTTTATCATCAATTTCTCTCAGCCAATCATCAGTCATTTGCTGTGCTTCCCGATAAGCGTGCTGAAAGTCTGTTGTTAATTTGTTTACTGTGAAATAGCATTGTATGTGGTCAAACACAAAGCTAATGTACCAAATGAACATACAACGTGTACAAACACGGAACATGAAAACATAGCGTGGCGCGTCACAATAACCACATAACAATAAACAATTTCACACAAAGACATGGAGGGGAACAGAAGAATAAATACATGCAGTGTGATTAGGGAATGAAAACCAGGTGTGCAGGGAACAAGACAAAACAAACGGAACAATGAAAAATGGAGTGGCGATGGCTAGAAAGCCGGTGACGTCGACCGCCGATCGCCGCTCGAACAATGAGAGGAGCCGACTTCGGCGGAAGTCGTGACAGTGCTAAATTCACCCACACAGCTGATGTCTCGTTAAACCATCAATATGTTCTAAATTCACCCACACAGCTGATGTCTCGTTAAACCACCAATATGTTCTAAATTCACCCACACAGCTGATGTCTCGTTAAACCATCAATATGTTCTAAATTCACCCACACAGCTGATGTCTCATATATTACATCAATATGTTCTTAATTCACCCACACAGCTGATGTCTGTTAAACCATCAATATGTTCTAAATTCACCCACACAGCTGATGTCTGTTAAACCATCAATATGTTCTAAATTCACCCACACAGCTGTTGTCTGTTAAACCATCAATATGTTCTTAATTCACCCACACAGCTGATGTCTCGTTAAACCATCATTATCTTCTTAATTCACCCACACAGCTGATGTCTCGTTAAACCATCAATATGTTCTAAATTCACCCACACAGCTGATGTCTGTTAAACCATCAATATGTTCTAAATTCACCCACACAGCTGATGTCTGTTAAACCATCAATATGTTCTAAATTCACCCACACAGCTGATGTCTGTTAAACCATCAATATGTTCTAAATTCACCCACACAGCTGATGTCTCATATATTACATCAATATGTTCTTAATTCACCCACACAGCTGATGTCTCGTTAAACCACCAATATGCTCTAAATTCACCCACACAGCTGATGTCTCGTTAAACCATCAATATGTTCTAAATTCACCCACACAGCTGATGTCTGTTAAACCATCAATATGTTCTAAATTCACCCACACAGCTGATGTCTCGTTAAACCATCAATATGTTCTTAATTCACCCACACAGCTGATGTCTCGTTAAACCATCAATATGTTCTTAATTCACCCACACAGCTGATGTCTCGTTAAACCATCAATATGTTCTTAATTCACCCACACAGCTGATGTCTGTTAAACCATCAATATGTTCTAAATTCACCCACACAGCTGATGTCTCGTTAAACCATCAATATGTTCTAAATTCACCCACACAGCTGATGTCTCGTTAAACCATCAATATGTTCTAAATTCACCCACACAGCTGATGTCTCGTTAAACCATCAATATGTTCTTAATTCACCCACACATCTGGTGTCTCGTTAAACCATCAATATGTTCTAAATTCACCCACACAGCTGATGTCTGTTAAACCATCAATATGTTCTAAATTCACCCACACAGCTGATGTCTGTTAAACCATCAACATGTTCTAAATTCACCCACACAGCTGATGTCTGTTAAACCATCAACATGTTCTAAATTCACCCACACAGCTGATGTCTGTTAAACCATCAATATGTTCTTAATTCACCCACACAGCTGATGTCTCGTTAAACCATCAACATGTTCTAAATTCACCCACACAGCTGATGTGTCGTTAAACCATCAACATGTTCTAAATTCACCCACACAGCTGATGTCTGTTAAACCATCAATATGTTCTAAATTCACCCACACAGCTGATGTCTCGTTAAACCATCAATATGTTCTAAATTCACCCACACAGCTGATGTCTGTTAAACCATCAACATGTTCTAAATTCACCCACACAGCTGATGTCTGTTAAACCATCAATATGTTCTAAATTCACCCACACAGCTGATGTCTCGTTAAACCATCAATATGTTCTAAATTCACCCACACAGCTGATGTCACAGCTGATCTCAACCATTATTGGTCACCTCTACCGCTCCCTAAAAGATGATGTCAGAGATCTGTATATAATGACGAGATGCTCATGTCTCCGTCCTAACAATGGGAGTCGTCCCAAAGGCAGGAAGGCAGGCGACAAGCTTAGGTCTGCATTTTAATCCCATAGAAACTCATTGGGTTTATTTTGGCGAGAGTGAGCCTTCTCGCTTTGCTTCTACCTCTCTGCCTTGGTCCTGCTTGCAAGCAAAGTCTTTCAAGATATGTTCGCCCTCTGGTTGCTAAGGGCGAGCATTCTGTACAACAGAAATTAAGTATTTCCTCGTTTACCACGACAAATCTGTAAAAATGTACCCCTCGCTTTGTATAAATCGAAACTAATGTTGGTGTACTATTATTTTATTTCTTTACTATTTATGTTATCCAAAAGTGTCTGGTATGGTCATTTCTTATAAAGAAAATTAAGACATTAATCTGGACTGTTCATATATTTGAAATGCGTAACTACATCAAGACAATCTGGAGATTGCGTTATTTGGGGGGGGTGGGGGACATGACAGCCACTATAACTCAAAAATAACAACAAAAATGTATACATATTTAGCTTCCAGTCAAATGTCTATAAATACGAAGAGTCTGATCTTTCAGATACAATTGGAAAGGAGTTGATAATCCATAGCATTCCAGAGTTGAAAGACTGATGGCTCCGGTGCCCATATAGGTCGTATCCACTGGTGCCCATATAGGTCGAATCAACTGGTGCCCATATAGATCATATCCACTGGTGCCCATATAGATCATATCCACTGGTGCCCATATAGATCATATCCACTGGTGCCCTTATAGATCATATCCACTGGTGCCCATATAGATCATATCCACTGGTGTCCATATAGATCATATCCACTGGTGCCCATATAGATCATATCCACTGGTGCCCATATAGGTCATATCCACTGGTGCCCATATAGGTCATATCCTCTGGTGCCCATATAGGTCATATCCACTGGTGCCCATATAGGTCATATCCTCTGGTGCCCATATCTCCTATAACAACCATAGAGGTGGCCATTTTAGATCGTCAGATTACCTCAATCACCAAATTTTCTCAAACTGAGTATCACCCAAACACAAAACGTAATGAATAACATGCAAAAGTAGTGGAACGTTGAATTAAAAGGAAAAGGTGCTGTACTGAGCGACTAGTTGAAAAAACTATTGGTTTGAAAATACACTGTTGCCCTTAATGTATAACTCCTTGCTTTAAGCTACACAAACCACAGTAATAGACTGAAGTTGCAATTATTTCAATACCATTTTGTTCTCTTTTTTTATCCTGTGACTTCAATGCGCACATTGCACAGTTTCTCTAGAGATAAATCAGACCCAGACTGAACTGTGTGATGTAGTAGGGAGTTGTAGTTTCTCTAGAGATAAATCAGACCCAGGCTGAACTGTGTGATGTAGTAGGGAGTTGTAGTTTCTCTAGAGATAAATCAGACCCAGACTGAACTGTGTGATATAGTAGAGTTGTAGTTTCTCTAGAGATAAATCAGACCCAGGCTGAACTGTGTGATGTAGTAGAGAGTTGTAGTTTCTCTAGAGATAAATCAGACCCAGACTGAACTGTGTGATATAGTAGAGTTGTAGTTTCTCTAGAGATAAATCAGATCCAGACTGAACTGTGTGATGTAGTAGAGAGTTGTAGTTTCTCTAGAGATAAATCAGACCCAGACTGAACTGTGTGATGTAGTAGAGAGTTGTAGTTTCTCTAGAGATAAATCAGACCCAGGCTGAACTGTGTGATGTAGTAGAGAGTTGTAGTTTCTCTAGAGATAAATCAGACCCAGACTGAACTGTGTGATGTAGTAGAGAGTTGTAGTTTCTCTAGAGATAAATCAGACCCAGACTGAACTGTGTGATATAGTAGAGTTGTAGTTTCTCTAGAGATAAATCAGATCCAGACTGAACTGTGTGATGTAGTAGAGAGTTGTAGTTTCTCTAGAGATAAATCAGACCAAGCCTGAACTGTGTGATGTAGTAGGGAGTTGTAGTTTCTCTAGAGATAAATCAGACCCAGACTGAACTGTGTGATGTAGAGTTGTAGTTTCCAAAAGGCCAATATTCTACATAGTTTAGCGCGTAAAACGTAATTAACTACAATAACCATAATCCATTGCGCTACTTGTTCATCTGTGTTTCTTTTACGACTGCCACGGAAGAGAGAAGGAAGAGTGTGCGATCCTGAGGTGATGTGATCTAAGTCAGGGTTCCCAAACTCGGTCCTGGGACACCCCTGAGTTCTACACAGCTAATTCAAATAACCAGCTCATCATCAAGCTTTGATTATTTGAATAGGCTGTGTAGTGCTAGAGGGCAAAAACCAAAACACGCACCCAAGGGGGGTCCCAGGACCGAGTTTGGGAAACCCTGATCTAAGTGATTGGTATTCTGACTGACATGTTGTGTTGTCTACCTTCCAGCCATCCATTCACCCACTCAGAAGACCTCTAGTGATGTTCTGACTGACATGTTGTGTTATCTACCTTCCAGCCATCCATTCACATACTAAGAAAAGCTCAATATAATGAATGTCCACTTGTGGCTAACATAGTTAACAAAATATTAATGAGATTTTTCTTCAGAAAACATGTTGCACAATTTTTATTTATTTTTTACAATCAGAACCCAGTGTTTTCTCCAACATGGGGGAATAATACTGATGGGAACAGTCATCAGGTAGTGAATGTTGTTGTTCATTTCATCAACTTATCAACATTATCAGAACAACATCATCACATTAACCTTTAGCTTGAAGACTAAGAGTTCTATCCGGTATTTTATTATGAATCCCCATTAGCTGTTGCAAAAGCAGCAGCTCCTCTTCCTGGGTTCCACACAGAACATGATATAATACAGAACATTTAATAGACAAGAACAGCTCAAGGACAGAACTACATAAAAAATAAATAAAAGGCACACGTAGCCTACATATCAATGCACACAAACTATCTAGGTCAAATAGGGGAGAGGCGTTGTTACATTTTACATTTTAGTCATTTAGCAGACGCTCTTATCCAGAGCGACTTACAGTAGTGAATGCATACATTTAAAAAAATATAATTTCATGCATTTTTCTGTTTGTACTGACCCCCCGTGGGAATCGAACCCACAACCCTAGCATTGCAGACAACATGCTCTACCAACTGAGCCACAGGTGCCGCGAGGTGTTGCTTTATCTGTTTTTTGAAACCAGGTTTGATGTTTGAGGAATATGAGATGGAAGGAAGTTCCATGCAATAAGGGCTCTATATAATACTGTACGTTTTCATGAATTTGTTCTGGATTCGGGGACTGTGAAAAGACCCCTGGTGGCATGTCTGGTGGGATAAGTGTGTGTGTCAGAGCTGTGTGTAAGTTGACACTGCAAACAATTTGGGATTTTCAACACATTAATGTTTCTTATTAAAAAGAAGTGATGCAGTCAGTCTCTCCTCAACTCTTAGCCAAGAGAGACTGGCATGCATAGAATTTATATCAGCCCTCTGATTACAATTAACAGCAAAACGTACCGCTCTGTTCTGGGCCAGCTGCAGCTTAACTAGGTCTTTCCTTGCAGTACTGGACCACACGACTGGACAATAATCAAGATTAGATCAAACTAGAGCCTGCAGAACTTGCTTTTTGGAGTGTGGTGTCAAAAAAGCAGAGCATCTCTTTATTACATCTAGACCTCTCCCCATCTTTACAACCATTGAATCTATATGTTTAGACCATGACAGTTTACAATCTAAGGTAACGCAAAGTCATTTAGTCTCCTCAACTTGTTCAACAGCCACACCATTCATTACCAGATTCAGCTGAGGTCTAGCACTTAAGGAATGATTTGTACCAAATACAATGCTCTTAGTTTTAGAGATGTTCAGGACCAGTTTATTACTGGCCACACATTCCAAAATAGACTGCAACTCTTTGTTAAGGGTTTCAGTGACTTCATTAGCTGTGGTTGCAGATGCGTATATGGTTGAATCATCAGCATACATGGACACGCACGCTTTGTTTAATGCCAGTGGCAGGTCATTGGTAAAAATAGAAAAGAGTAGAGGGCCTAGAGAGCTGCCCAGTGGTACACCACACTTTACATGTTTAACATTAGAGACACTTCAATTAAAGAAAACCCTTTGAGTTCTATTAGATAGATAGCTCTGAATCCACGATATGGCAGAGGTTGAAAAGCCATAGCACATATGTTTTTTCAACAACAGGTTATGGTCAATAATATCAAAGGCTGCACTGAAATCTAACAGTACAGCTCCCACAATCTTCTTATTGTCAATTTCTTTCAACCAATCATCAGTCATTTGCGTCAGTGCAGTACATGTTGAGTGCCCTTCTCTATAAGCATGCTGAAAGTCTGTTGTTAATTTGTTTACAGAGAAATAGCATTGTATTTGGTCAAACACAATTTTTCCAACAGTTAGCTAAGAACTGGCAGCATGCTGATAGGTCTGCTGTTAGAACCAGTAAAGGCCGCTTTCCCACTCTTGGGTAGCGGAATTACTTTGGCTTCCCTCCAGGCCTGAGGACAAAGACTTTCCTCTAGGCTCAGATTAAAAATATGACAGATAGGAGTGGCTATAGAGTCAGCTACCGTCCTCAGTCGCTTTCCATCTAAGTTGTCAATGCCAGGATGTTTGTCATTATTGATTGTTAACAAAAAAAAATCCACCTCTCCCACACTAACTTTACAAAATTCATACTTGCACTGCTTTTCTTTCATTATTTGTTTTTTTATGCATGAATATAATTGCTCACTGTTTGTCATAGGCATTTCCTGCCTAAGGTTGCCCACTTTGCCAATGAAATAATCATTAAAATAATTGGCAACATCAAATGGTTTTGTGATGAATATGCCATCTGATTCGACAAAAGACAGAGCTGAATTTGTCTTTCTGCCCATAATTTCATTTAAAGTTCTCCAAAGTTTTGTTCCATCATTCTTTATATCATTGATCTCGGCTTCATAATAACGTTTCTTCTTCTTTTGGTTGAGTTTAGTCACATAATTTCTCAATTTGCAGTAAGTAAGCCAGTCAGATGTGCAGCCAGACTTATTAGCCACTCCTTTTGCCCCATCTCTTTCAACCATACAGTTTTTAAATTCCTCATCAATCCATGGAGCCTTAACAGTTCTAACAGTCAGTTTCTTAACAGGTGCATGTTTATCAATAATTGGAAGAAGCAATTTCATAAATTCATCAAGTGCAGCGTGTGGATGCTCCTCATTAATCACATCAGACCAACAAATATTTGGAGAGTCACAGCAAAATCTTTTGTATGATCTCCTATACACTATTTTAGGCCCAGCTGTTGGAACTTTGGCTTTCCTGGATATAGCCACTATACTGTGATCACTGCATCCAGTGGGTACGGATATAGTGTAGAACAAAGTTCTACAGCATTAGTAAAAATGTGATTGATAGATGTGGATGAACCTTTCCCTGTAGTGTTTGTAAACACCCTGGTAGGTTGATTAATAACCTGAACCAGATTACAGGCACTGGTTACAGTAATGAGCTTCCTCATGAGCAAACAGCTTGATGAAAACCAGTCAATATTCAGGTCCCCAAGAACGTAGACCTCTCTGTTCAAATCACATACACTATCAAGCATTTCACACATATTATTTAGATACTGACTGTTAGCACTTGGTGGCCTATAGCAATACCCCACAAGAAAAGGCTTTAGATGTGCCAAGTGAACCTGCAACCACAACACTTCAATAACACTTGATATAAGATCTTCTCTAAGCATTACAGGGATATGGCTCTGAATATATACAGCAACACCTCCACCATAAGCATTTATGTCTCTTCTATAAATGTTATATCATTGTACTGCTACTGATCTATCATCAAATTAATGATCTAAGTGAGTCTCAGAAATGTCTAATATATGAATGTTATCTGATGTTAGCAAGTTATTCATTTCATGAAACTTATTTTTAAGGCTACATATATTAATATGGGCTATTTTCAGCGCTTTCCTGGGTAGCTTATCAGAGACATAATATTGAAAAGAGCAGACAAAGCAAGGGGGGAAAAACACATTCAGCAGTCCATTAATCAATTGCTGTGTGTGTGCTGCGGGGTTGAAGCTACAATCAATCCGCATCGCGGAAGTTCAGCTTTGCAGCGTTATTGAAATTTAAAGGCAATGTTACCGCTTTAGTGGAGACTGCATTCAAGGTAAACCCCGCATATGTCGGCTCAATCCGAAATTACCTTAAACACTTCAGCTGTACAGACTGAATAGAGTCCTAGTACACAAATTAATTAAATGAAACAAATGAAACCAAGACTAAATTCATGAGGTTAGAGTCCAGAAATACACTGAGTCCATAGTTGCGAACATAAGCAACCGTTTAAACGTAAAACAATTTTTCCGGCACAAAATGAATATCAGCCAACTAAAATGGTTGATTTAATTGCACATGACACAACACTAAATTGTAGCTGGTCTCATCAGATAAATGCCCCAATGCTAACCTCACCTGGAACAAATCATTAATCAGCATATCTAAGACTTAACATTAGACTTCATATCCATCAACAAATGTAATTTCTTAAAATAAACCTACAAATTCAAGGTTTACTTTTGTTCCATTGGTCTGTAACAAAAATGTTGTGTTCAAATATTAAATTGATGCTTCCTTGACTAGACTACTAGTGACTACTAACATTAGACACCATTGTCATGTTTTTGCATAAACAGTATGACAAAATGTTTTTGTTTTTGTTTGACATACATCCATGATGAGGTCCTTTCAACATGTACAATTCAGCGTTCTGTCAACTGCAAGTAAATCAATGATTTTAATTGGCTGATACCCATTTTGTGCTGGATAACGTGTTTACATTTAAAACGGTTGCTTATGGAGCCATAAAAAATAAAAAATAAATGAATTGTAATCTGTTCATGTCTTCAGAGGAAAAAAGAAACAAAACCTATTTTTTATTAAGATTTCAAATAAACAATATGATTTAATGTGACATAAAACAACAGTCAAAAAACTGTTCGGAGAAAATGTCTTTCCACAATTAGGTTCCCTAACTAAAACTCTTTCCAAACTGTGAGCTTATCCTCCCCTGTGTGTGTATGTTCTCATGCCTTTTCAGGTTCCCTAGCTTGGTAAAACTCTTTCCACACTGGCAACAATGGTAAGGTTTCTCTTTAGAGTGTATTATCTTATGTATGTTCAGGCTATCTAAGTCAGTAAAACTCTTTCCACACTGGGAGCAGTGGTAAGGCTTTTCTTCTGTGTGTGTCCTCTCGTGCATTTTAAGGTCTGTTGATCTTGAAAATATCTTTCCACACTGGGAGCAGTGGTAAGGCTTTTCTCCCGTGTGTTTCCTCTCATGCTCTTTCAGGTTCCCTAACTTGGTAAAATCTTTTGAACACACGGAGCAATGGTAAGGTTTCTCTCCTGTGTGAGTCCTCTCATGCTCCTTCAGATTATCGGACAACCTAAAGTTCTTTCCACAATGGGAACAAGGGTAAGGCTTCTCTCCAGAGTGTATTCTCTTATGTTTGTTCAGGTTCCCTAACTGGGTAAAACTATTTCCACACTGAGAGCAGTGATAAGGCTTTTCTCCTAAGTGTATTCCTTTATGCCTTTTCAGGCTCACTAACTGGGTATAACTTTTTCCACACTGGGAGCATTGGAAGGGCTTTTCTCCTGTGTGTGTTCTATCATGCTCTTTCAGCTTCCATAACCACTTAAAACTCTTATTACACTGGGAGCAGTGGTGTTGTCTCACTGGTTTGGGCATCTCTGGGTATGGTTTCCCTGAAGAAGTCTTCACACTGTCAGAGTGAGAGTCTGGTCTTTCTCCTGCCAAAGACAAACAGAGCATTTAGTTAAACAAAGAGACCTGAATGAAAACTTCACATGATAAATCAGGTTTAATCTAGACGAGATTGCTCATTATAAAACAGTACATTTGGATCCTGGATACCGATTGGTTGATAGCAGTTAGTTATTCATGATAATCCCTGCATAATGCCTGTTAACAGTTCCATTTGAATTACTTCTACTAGTCAAGGTTCCTCAGAGGAGGACCATCCTCAGTGAATTTCAGAAAAATAAATATTAGAAAAGTTATCCTTTTTAGATAAAACTATAATAAATATATTCACGTCACCAAATAAATTATTAAAACACACTGTTTTGCAATGAAGGTCTACAGTAGTCTCAGCAGCACTCTGTAGAGTAGCACCATGGTGTTGCCGGAGGACAGTTAGCTTCCGTCCTCCTCTGGGTACATCGACTTCAATACAAAACCTAGGAGGCTTGTGATTCTCACCCCCGTCCATGAACTGACATTGTGTCCACCCAGTCAAAGGATCAGAGAATGAATCTAGTACGGAAAGCAAAAGCTACAGCTAGCTAGCACTGCAGTGCATAACATGTTGAGATTCTCTCTCTTTGAGTCAAAGACAATAGTTGAACAGTTTTTAACAAATTAATTTCTTCAAAACTGAAGGAGAATCAAGAGCGAGAAAGCTATATTTGGTTGTATTTTTTTCACTGTCACTTCCCTAGCTAGCGAATGCAACTAGCTATGTTTAGCCTACTCAAACACCTGGCTCAAACAGAGAGGGATGCTTTGTTAGCTGGCTGGCTGGCTATCCAACACTGCGACTTTTCCAAGTCAAGGTAAGCTTTTGGTTGGATTAATTTATTGCCACCGGGGCCCGCCGGTGTAACTGCTAAACTGCTTGCTGACTGTACACTGTACTGAATGATTGTAGTGGATTTACTAACGCGTTAGTAGCTATGTTGACAACGATGTAGGCTATGTAGCAGTTAACAGTAATAATATAAAGGTTTGGCTTAGAAACATTTTTCTCCCGCCTGGTCATAGACAGCTGATGTGTTGTGCACTGAAGTCCACAAGTGAAGGGAAAAGGTTAGAGGAGATGCAGAAGAAGGAATTATACAACTATCATGCTGTTTGTATGTGGCTGCTATGAAAGTGATCATGTTGTTTGTATGTGGCAGCTATGAAAGTGATCATGCTGTTTGTGTGTGGCAGCTATGAAAGTGATCATGCTGTTTGTGTGTGGCAGCTATGAAAGTGATCATGCTGTTTGTGTGTGGCAGCTATGAAAGTGGTCATGCTGTTTGTATGTGGCAGCTATGAAAGTGATCATGCTGTTTGTATGTGGCAGCTATGAAAGTGATCATGCTGTTTGTATGTGGCAGCTATGAAAGTGATCATGCTGTTTGTATGTGGCAGCTATGAAAGTGATCTTGCTGTTTGGATGTGGCAGCTATGAAAGTGATCATGCTGTTTGTATGTGGCAGCTATGAAAGTGATCATGCTGTTTGTATGTGGCAACTACGAAAGTGATCATGCTGTTTGTATGTGGCAGCTATGAAAATGATCATGCTGTTTGTATGTGGCAGCTACGAAAATTATCATGCTGTTTGTATGTGGCTGCTATGAAAGTGAACTGTGTTTGCGGTGATCAGGGGTGTATTCATTCCATCGATTCTGTTGAAAAACATTTCTTAAACAGAATGAAAACGGGGATAAACATGCCTGAATGTGTTCAATAGAAACTCTTGTTTGCAACTGTTGGACTAATGATTACACCCTAGATCAGCTAGATGCAGGCAAGATTGTGCAAGGCGGTATTGAATGTGTCACTGTCTGTTACCTTGATTACTAAAATTGATCTCAAACGGTGTGCACCTACGTTGTAAACTTTCATTCATAGACTAGGTTGTAGCAACCTCGTGATGGGTAAAGGGAAAATTAGAGTATCATGTAGTAGCCTAAACCTATCTATGTTACAATGAACTGGGTGAATGGAATATGAATGACAGTCATCCAATATGCTTTAATAGAAATAAGGCCATGCTCATGAAAACAATTATTAAAATGGCCACTGATCCCTATGCATACACTGTCCCACAGCCCAGCCAGGCAATTTATAAACTAATCTCCACTGTCCCACAGCCCAGCCAGGCAATTCATAAACTAATCTCCACTGTCCCACAGCCCAGCCAGGCAATTCCTAAACTAATCTCCGCTGTCCCACAGCCCTGCCAGGCAATTCATAAACTAATCTCCACTGTCCCACAGCCCTGCCAGGCAATTCATAAACTAATCTCCACTGTCCCACAGCCCTGCCAGGAAATTCATCAACTAATCTCCACTGGAAAAAAGCATCTAGACATTATTACCACGTTTTCTAGTCTAGAATTTGGTTTGCAACAAAGGGGATTTGTATAAACCTTGCTCAGACCTCTAAAATTTTGGTGATTTATTATTGAATATAAATGTATGAAAAATGTTTATAATCTCCTTTACCTGCTAGAATGTCACCTAGTGGACAATTGTTGGTTTGCTACTAGAATGGTACATGGGGGGTTAAGTTAAGATGGGGCTAGAGTGGTACATAGGGGGTTAAGATGGGGCTAGAGTGATACATAGGGGGTTAAGATGGGGCTAGAGTGGTACATAGGGGGTTAAGATGGGGCTAGAGTGATACATAGGGGGTTAAGATGGGGCTAGAGTGGTACATAGGGGGTTAAGATGGGGCTAGAGTGATACATAAGGAGTTAAGATGGGGCTAGAGTGATACATAAGGAGTTAAGATGGGGCTAGAGTGGTACATAAGGAGTTAAGATGGGGCTAGAGTGATACATAAGGAGTTAAGATGGGGCTAGAGTGATACATAAGGAGTTAAGATGGGGTTAGAGTGATACATAAGGAGTTAAGATGGGGCTAGAGTGATACATAAGGAGTTAAGATGGGGCTAGAGTGATACATAAGGAGTTAAGATGGGGCTAGAGTGATACATAGGGGGTTAAGATGGGGCTAGAGTGATACATAGGGGGTTAAGATGGGGCTAGAGTGATACATAAGGAGTTAAGATGGGGCTAGAGTGATACATAGGGGGTTAAGATGGGGCTAGAGTGATACATAAGGAGTTAAGATGGGGCTAGAGTGATACATAGGGGGTTAAGATGGGGCTAGAGTGATACATAAGGAGTTAAGATGGGGCTAGAGTGATACATAGGGGGTTAAGATGGGGCTAGAGTGATACATAGGGGGTTAAGATGGGGCTAGAGTGGTACATAGGGGGTTAAGATGGGGTTAGAGTGGTACATAGGGGGTTAAGATGGGGCTAGAGTGATACATAGGGGGTTAAGATGGGGCTAGAGTGATACATAGGGGGTTAAGATGGGGCTAGAGTGATACATAAGGAGTTAAGATGGGGCTAGAGTGATACATAGGGGGTTAAGATGGGGCTAGAGTGGTACATAGGGGGTTAAGATGGGGCTAGAGTGGTACATAGGGGGTTAAGATGGGGTTAGAAGTGGAGCGGGTTGAGAGTTTCAAGTTCCTTGGTGTCCACATCACCAACAAATGATCATGGTCCAAACACACCAAGAAGGTTGTGAAGAGGGCATGACAACACCTTTTCCTCCTTCAGGAGACTGAAAAGATTTGGCATGGGTCCCCAGACCCTCAAAAAGTTTGACAGTTGCACCATCGAGAGCATCCTGAACTGGTTGCATCACCGCCTGGTATGGCAACTGCTCGGCATCCAACCGTAAGGCGCTACAGAGGGTAGTGCGTGCAGCCCAGTACATCACTGGGGCCAAGCTTCCTGACATCCAGGACCTATATACTAGGCGGTGTCAGAGGAAGGCCCAAAAAATTGTCAAAGACTCCAGTCACCCATGTCATAGACTGTTCTCTCTGCTACCGCATGGCAAGTGGTACCGGAGCGCCAAGTCTAGGTCCAAAAGGCTCCTTAACAGCTTCTACCCCCAAGCCATAAGACTGCTGAACAATTTATTCAAATGGCCATCGGACTATTTACATTGACACCCCCCTTTGTTTTTACACTGCTGCTACTCGCTGTTTATTATCTATGCATAGTCACTGTACCCCTACCTACATGTACATTTTTTTTTGTATTGCTTGTAACTGTTTTGGGTAATGCAAGTTCTTGTGCTGTTAGGGGAGTAACCTATGTGTAAATGTAATCTGTTGCTGTATTGTTTTGTGTTATCTGTGATCATTTTGTTTGTCTTGTTTAGTTTTTTAATCATTGAACCTAAACTGTATGTGTAAACATGTATACGCAGGGCCCAGCTGTAAAAGAGACCTTGGTCTCAGTCTGTGTTCCTTGTTGAAATAAAGGTATAATAAAACAATAATAATACAAATTGCCTCGACTAACCTGTACCCCCGCACATTGACTCAGTACTGGTACCCCCTGTATATAGCCTCATTACTAACCTGTACCCCCGCACATTGACTCAGTACTGGTACCCCCTGTATATAGCCTCATTACTAACCTGTACCCCCGCACATTGACTCAGTACTGGTACCCCCTGTATATAGCCTCATTACTAACCTGTACCCCCGCACATTGACTCAGTACTGGTACCCCCTGTATATAGCCTCATTACTAACCTGTACCCCCGCACATTGACTCAGTACTGGTACCCCCTGTATATAGCCTCATTACTAACCTGTACCCCCGCACATTGACTCAGTACTGGTACCCCCTGTATATAGCCTCATTACTAACCTCTACCCCCGCACATTGACTCAGTACTGGTACCCCCTGTATATAGCCTCATTACTAACCTGTACCCCCGCACATTGACTCAGTACTGGTACCCCCTGTATATAGCCTCATTACTAACCTCTACCCCCGCACATTGACTCAGTACTGGTACCCCCTGTATATAGCCTCATTACTAACCTGTACCCCCGCACATTGACTCAGTACTGGTACCCCTTGTATATAGCCTCATTAATAACCTGTACCCCCGCACATTGACTCAGTACTGGTACCCCCTGTATATAGCCTCATTACTAACCTCTACCCCCGCACATTGACTCAGTACTGGTACCCCCTGATTATAGCCTCATTACTAACCTCTACCCCCGCACATTGACTCAGTACTGGTACCCCCTGTATATAGCCTCATTACTAACCTGTACCCCCGCACATTGACT
The DNA here is from genome assembly GCF_901001165.1 of Salmo trutta. Taxonomy (NCBI): domain Eukaryota; kingdom Metazoa; phylum Chordata; class Actinopteri; order Salmoniformes; family Salmonidae; genus Salmo; species Salmo trutta. Next base: position 393,802 of record NW_021822351.1, on the reverse strand, counting down.
CAGTACTGGTACCCCCTGTATATAGCCTCATTACTAACCTCTACCCCCGCACATTGACTCAGTACTGGTACCCCCTGTATATAGCCTCATTACTAACCTGTACCCCCGCACATTGACTCATTACTGGTACCCCCTGTATATAGCCTCATTACTAACCTCTACCCCCGCACATTGACTCAGTACTGGTACCCCCTGTATATAGCCTCATTACTAACCTGTACCCCCGCACATTGACTCAGTACTGGTACCCCCTGTATATAACCTCATTACTAACCTGTACCCCCGCACATTGACTCAGTACTGGTACCCCCTGTATATAGCCTCATTACTAACCTGTACCCCCGCACATTGACTCAGTACTGGTACCCCCTGTATATAGCCTCATTACTAACCTCTACCCCCGCACATTGACTCAGTACTGGTACCCCCTGTATATAGCCTCATTACTAACCTGTACCCCCGCACATTGACTCAGTACTGGTACCCCCTGTATATAGCCTCATTACTAACCTGTACCCCCGCACATTGACTCAGTACTGGTACCCCCTGTATATAACCTCATTACTAACCTGTACCCCCGCACATTGACTCAGTACTGGTACCCCCTGTATATAACCTCATTACTAACCTGTACCCCCGCACATTGACTCAGTACTGGTACCCCCTGTATATAGCCTCATTACTAACCTGTACCCCCGCACATTGACTCAGTACTGGTACCCCCTGTATATAACCTCATTACTAACCTGTACCCCCGCACATTGACTCAGTACTGGTACCCCCTGTATATAGCCTCATTACTAACCTGTACCCCCGCACATTGACTCAGTACTGGTACCCCCTGTATATAGCCTCATTACTAACCTGTACCCCCGCACATTGCCTCAGTACTGGTACCCCCAGTATATAGACTCATTACTAACCTCTACCCCCGCACATTGACTCAGTACTGGTACCCCCTGTATATAGCCTCATTACTAACCTGTACCCCCGCACATTGACTCAGTACTGGTACCCCTTGTATATAGCCTTGTTATTGTCAATTTATTGTGTTACTTAAAAAAAAAAATTGTTTTACTTTAGTTTAATTAGTAAATATTTTCTTAACTCTATTTCTTGAACTGCATTGTTGGTTAGGCGTTGGTTAAGCGATTGTAAGTAAACATTTCACGGTTCTATACCTGTTGGATTTGGCGCATGTGACAAATAAAATTTGATTAGAAACCGTGATTTACACCATTATATTTACACCTTTTCATTTGTGAATTTATACCTTTGGATTTACCATTTATTTCACCCCCCATAATTTTTGTGTTTTTACTATCAACATCAATTACAACCTGTTTTAACATCAATTACAACCTGTTTTACCATCAATATCAATTACAACCTGTTTTACCATCAACATCAATTACAACCTGTTTTACCATCAACATCAATTACAACCTGTTTTACCATCAATTACAACCTGTTTTACCATCAATTACAACCTGTTTTACCATCAACATCAATTACAACCTGTTTTACCATCAACATCAATTACAACCTGTTTTACCATCAATTACAACCTGTTTTACCATCAATTACAACCTGTTTTACCATCAACATCAATTACAACCTGTTTTACCATCAACATCAATTACAACCTGTTTTACCATCATTATCAACTGGAACCGGTCTGTGTTTACCATCATTACCAACTGGAACCGGTCGGTCTGTGTTTACCATCATTATCAACTGGAACCGGTCTGTGTTTACCATCATTATCAACTGGGACCGGTCTGTGTTTACCATCATTATCAACTGGGACCGGTCTGTGTTTACCATCATTATCAACTGGAACCGGTCTGTGTTTACCATCATTATCAACTGGGATCGGTCTGTGTTTACCATCATTATCAACTGGAACCGGTCTGTGTTTACCATCATTATCAACTGGGACCGGTCTGTGTTTACCATCATTATCAACTGGAACCGGTCTGTGTTTACCATCATTACCAACTGGGACTGGTCTGTGTTTACCATCATTATCAACTGGAACCGGTCTGTGTTTACCATCATTATCAACTGGGATCGGTCTGTGTTTACCATCATTATCAACTGGAACCGGTCTGTGTTTACCATCATTATCAACTGGAACCGGTCTGTGTTTACCATCATTATCAACTGGGACCGGTCTGTGTTTACCATCATTATCAACTGGAACCGGTCTGTGTTTACCATCATTATCAACTGGGACCGGTCTGTGTTTACCATCATTATCAACTGGAACCGGTCTGTGTTTACCATCATTACCAACTGGGACCGGTCTGTGTTTACCATCATTACCAACTGGGACCGGTCTGTGTTTACCATCATTATCAACTGGAACCGGTCTGTGTTTACCATCATTATCAACTGGGACCGGTCTGTGTTTACCATCATTATCAACTGGAACCGGTCTGTGTTTACCATCATTATCAACTGGAACCGGTCTGTGTTTACCATCATTATCAACTGGGACCGGTCTGTGTTTACCATCATTATCATCTGGGACCGGTCTATGTTTACCTGGACAAATTGTTTTCTTTACCATTCCACAACAAAATAACTGTGTGACAAACCCTTAAGTATAATAAATGTGATTTTGTTATCTTAGGCCTTTTCTTGGACACATGGAGACGTGTTAAAACATCCTTGTAAAGGTCTAAAGGAAGAGGCTAATTAGAATATTGGGACGTTGTTTGAAGCCACTACAGAAACAATGTTGACATTTTGAAACGTGATCTCTGCCCTGCCATAGGGAACGAATGTAATCTCTGCCCTGCCATAGGGAACAAATGTGATCTCTGCCCTGCCATAGGGAACGAATGTGATCTCTGCCCTGCCATAGGGAACGAATGTGATCTCTGCCCTGCCATAGGGAACGAATGTGATCTCTGCCCTGCCATAGGGACAAACTTTTCTAAACCAGCCTGGTGAAATCAAGCATCAGCACTATTAGGAATATATTATTATTTTATACAAAGAAATAACAACAGAAAAACAGGTCAAACAAACGAAAATAAATCTATACTGAATAAAAATATAAAGCGCAACATGCAACAATTCCAAAGATTTGTCTGAGTTCCAGTTCAAATAAGGAAATCAGTCAAATGAAATAAATTCATTAGGCCCTAATCTATGGATTTCACATGACTGGGAATACAGATATGCATCTGTTGTTCACAGATACCTATAAAAAAAAAGTTATGGGCGTGGATCAGAAAACCAGTCAGTATCTGGTGTGACCACCATTTGCCTCATGCAGCGCGACACATCTCCTTCACATAGAGTTGATCAGGCTGTTGATTGTGGCCTGTGGAAGGTTGTCCCAATCCTCTTCAATGGCTGTTCAATGTTGGTGGATATTGGCAGGAACTGGAACATGCTGTTGTACATGTTGATCCAGAGCATCCAAAACATACTCAATGGGTGACATGTCTGGTCAGTATGCAGGCCATGGAAGAACTGGGACCTCTTCAACTTCCAGGAATTGGTGGGCACTCTGTTCACAATGTTGACATCAGCAAATCGCTCGCCCACACAACACCATATATGTGGTTTGCGGTTGTGAGGCTGGTTGGACGTACTGCCAAATTCTCTAAAATTACATTGGAGGCGGCTTATGGTAGAGAAATGAACATTCAATTCTCTAACAACAGCTCTGGTGCACATTCCTGCAGTCAGCATGCCCATTGCACGCTCCTTCAAAAGTTGAGATGCCTGTGGCATTGTATTGTTTGACAAAACTGCACATTTTAGAGAGTGTCCTTTTATTGTCCCCAGCACAAAGTGCACCTGTGTAATGATCATGCTGTTTAATCAGCTTCTTGATATGCCACACCTGTCAGGTGGATGGATTCTCTTGGCAATGGAGAAATGCTCACTATCATGGATTTAAACAAATTTGTGCACCAAATTTTTTGAGAAATAAGCTTTTTCTGCATATGGAAAATGTATGGGCTCATTATCTCAGCTCATGAAACATGGGACCAACACTTTACATGTTGTGTTCATATTTTTGTTCAGTGTAACATTCAGCAAAAAAGAGCTTGCGTCCCTCTTCGAATAGTCTATTGGTATAAGAAATGGCAAAAAAAAACCAGATGTCCAGCTGTTTTAGTCTAGCTAGGAGCGTTTTTTAAGGAGAGGCCAGCGAGCACTGGTGTTGCGTATTGTACAAGAGACAGAGGCTAGAAGCTTAATTATGCATTACCCATCATATTTAGCTAATTAATAAGGCTAATACTGCACTGAATTTATTACCTGGAAGAGGTAGGCTAGGAATTATTCAGACCCCTTCCCCTTTTCCTCATTTTGTTACGTTACAGCCTTACTCTAGAATTTATTAAATACATTTTTCTCCTTAATCAATCTATATACAATACCCCATAATAACAAAGTAAAAACATGTTTTTCAAATTTTGGGGGAGAAAAAAAACAGAAATACAGTATTCGGACCCTTTGACATGAGACTCAAAATTGAGCTCAGGTGCATCCTGTTTCTATTGATCATCCTTGAGATGTTTCTACAACTTGATTAGAGTCCACCTTTGGAAAATTCAATTGATTGGACATGATTTTGAAAGGAACACAGCTGTCTATATAAGGTCCACAGTTGACAGTGCATGTCAGAGCAAAAACCAAGACATGCCGTCAAAGGAATTGTCCATAGAGCTCTGAGACAGGAATGTGTTGAGCCACAGATCTGGGGAAGGGTACCAAATTTCTGCAGCATTGAAGGTTCCCAAGAACACAGTGACCACCTCCATTCTTAAATGGAAGAAGTTTGGAACCACCAAGTCTCTTCCTAGATCTAGCTGCCCGGTCAAACTGAGCAATCGGGAGAGAAGGGCCTTGAGTTACATGTTAAAATAGGCTTATTCTGAGAAATGTAAACCATTTACCTTTGTTACAAAAGTGTTCGTGTTTGACAGTGTTATTGTGTCATAATTTCCAACATTGTGAATGTTGGTGTGATTAGACTATATCCTCTGGTATAAATAAAAACATGTTAATATTTGTCATTTTTACTAAAAGCTTTCAACCCCTGGATTATTGTGATTAACACTCTAACAGGCCTGGATTATTGGGATTAACACTCTAACAGGCCTGGATTATTGTGATTAACACTCTAACAGGCCTGGATTATTGTGATTAACACTCTAACAGGCCTGGATTATTGTGATTAACACTCTAACAGGCCTGGATTATTGTGATTAACACACTAACAGGCCTGGATTATTGTGATTAACACTAACAGGCCTGGATTATTGGGATTAACACTCTAACAGGCCTGGATTATTGTGATTAACTCTAACAGGCCTGGATTATTGTGATTAACACTCTAACAGGCCTGGATTATTGTGATTAACACTCTAACAGGCCTGGATTATTGTGATTAACACTCTAACAGGCCTGGATTATTGTGATTAACACTCTAACAGGCCTGGATTATTGTGATTAACACTCTAACAGGCCTGGATTATTGTGATTAACACTCTAACAGGCCTGGATTATTGTGATTAACTCTAACAGGCCTGGATTATTGTGATTAACACTCTAACAGGCCTGGATTATTGTGATTAACACTAACAGGCCTGGATTATTGTGATTAACACTCTAACAGGCCTGGATTATTGTGATTAACACACTAACAGGCCTGGATTATTGTGATTAACACTCTAACAGGCCTGGATTATTGTGATTAACACTCTAACAGGCCTGGATTATTGTGATTAACACTAACAGGCCTGGATTATTGTGATTAACACTCTAACAGGCCTGGATTATTGTGATTAACACTCTAACAGGCCTGGATTATTGTGATTAACACTCTAACAGGCCTGGATTATTGTGATTAACACTCTAACAGGCCTGGATTATTGTGATTAACACTAACAGGCCTGGATTATTGTGATTAACACTCTAACAGGCCTGGATTATTGTGATTAACACTCTAACAGGCCTGGATTATTGTGATTGTTGCGTCAAAAGACAGGTATTGATATTCAAGGCGTTCAGATTTTCAACTGATTTCAAAGATAAAACACCAGCAGGGGGCGAAAGAGTGTATGCATTGTGGAACCCATCATTAGCTTGTGTTTCCCTGGGGAACATATATACTGGTGCACCTTTGTGATAGCAGGTGGTGAAATGTTTGGTGGAAAAGCATTTCACTGGAAGTCCTTCACGGAAGAGGAGACTCATCCATACACATTCAGCTCATTTAGGATTCTGGAGACTCAACCGGTAGGCACATGGACATTGTTGTGTAAAATTGTTGCAACTTAGGTGTTTATTTGTGTTGAGAATTGAGACCAATTGTCTAATTTAGTATATAGTATAATTTAGATAATATGACTACATTGAGATTATGTATTTAATTTGAAATGACCTTACTTGAAGTAATGTATATTTATTTTTGTGTTTTGCCTTTAAAGGTTCTCAACCTAATGAACTAATTATCAAGCTAACTAAAGAACTAATTAACTAACTAACTGACTAAAGAAATAAAAGAAGTTAGAAGAAAATTGAGTTGTCCCTTGCGTCCTTCAGTCCTTAAAGGCCTTTTTCAAGTTTGGGCAAAGAGCTGCAGTGTGAACCATACACAACTTGACAGTTGATAACCGCGTGGCAGTGAAGACAAAAGGATTAACGGCCTGAAGTCAGGAAAGCTGTCGTCGCAGAGAGGAATATTGACTGACATCTCAACATGGCGGAGGAAGCTCTTGGAATAACAGTGAAGGAGCTGAAGCAAAAAATAACTTTAGCTAAAAGCACTTTTACCAAGCAGGCGAACTTCCTCAGCAGAGTCGCAAAGCACATGACTAAAAGAGAACTACAAGAGGAGTTCAAGAAGCTCAAGTCGGAGGCGAGGACAGTCAGTGAGACAAATGACGAGTACAGGGCTGGCCTTCTGGCAGACATTGAAGCTGGAACCGATGAGGGTGAAGAAGCTGAACTGAGCAAGGAGAAGCAGAATGAAGTTGAGAAGACGTTCCAAGAATGCGAAGCACGATTGGATGAGGTCAGGGAGATGGTCCAATCTATGGCCTAGATATGGCGAAAATGAGGTGAAGTCTGCAATCCATGAAGCCGAGACAGCCTGTGATGGAGTTGCTCAGATACCTGTTACCGCTATAAACAGAGATGGCTTTGAGCTACGGTGGGATAGGGTGAAAACACAAGTCCAAAATGCAATCGCAAGCCTAGCAGAGTGGGAGATATGGATTCCGGTGGCAGAAAAGGAAAGGCTCGGAGGGAGAGTGAAGGATCTGAAGGCATTTGGCAACAACCTTGAAGCAAGGAGGGCAGGATTTCTCACAGCACAAAGAATTGCAGAAGAGGAGAGAGTCGGAGGGAGAGTGCCGCAGGTGCCCATGGCAGCTCCACAACCGACACTGAGGATAAAGCCAATCTGTCTACCCAAGTTCAGTGGGTATAAAAAGAACTTCCATCGATGGAGAAGAGACTGGGAGAGTCTGCAAAAGCAGGGGGAACCAACAGGCTCAGTCGAGGTAAAGAGGATCCAACTCATTGACAGTATAGATGAGAGGATATGCAGAGGCCTCCGTTTGTCTTCCTACAACACTGCTGAGGACATGTTCAGGGTGCTGGAGAACAGATATGGAAACAAGTCTACAATTGCCTTGGAGATAATGGAGGATCTGGAGAAAATTCCTGCTTTAAGGGCAAATCAGCCTAGGAAAGTTATCGACATGATCCAAACTATAGAGAAGGCCCTGGATGACCTCACGGAGCTTGGAAACACAGGAGCCATCAACAACCCTCTAGTGATCAGATCCATAGAAAGCAAGTTACCTGACGACATCAAGAGGGAGTGGCTTGTCTTCATGGTTAATCCGAGGAATAATGTCACACCAGACAATCACTTTGAGAACCTTCTTAAATTCCTGAAAACACAAGAGGAAATTCTTGAAAAACTGGAGCAGCTGGGAGTGAGTGAAAGGCCAGAAAAGAGAAATGTTTGCATGGAGAGGAAATATGCGTCCACGCGGTCCACAACGAAAGGAGGCTGTGTTGTGTGTGGTGATGAAAAGCACAGAGAAAAAATATTCTTTTGCAAGCGTTTCAAGGAACTGAAGCCGGTGGAAAAGTTGGCTGCTGTAGAAAAGCTGGGGGCCTGCAAGAGGTGCTTGGTCTGTCATGGAGAAGATGATGAATGCAAAGAGACATACCTGTGCAGGAACAGAAACTGTAAAAAAGACCACCATTTCTTTCTATGCCTGAAGGGAGACTTCAGGAGGAGTGACTCAGAAAGAAGACAATTCAATGTGAGAACGCGGACTGAGGAGCAGGAAGAATTTGTATCTAAACTCTCCCCAGAGATGGTAGACAAATTCAAGAGAGCGTTCACCAACATCACCGCAAAGACAAACTGTGGTGAAAAGATCCAGCTTGGAGAGATTGTGTCAAGTGCAGTAGAAGAATTGCCAGTTATTCTAATGCTGCTCGAGGTAACTGCCAATGCAGGACAAAAAATTGGAACCCTGATCGACTTGGCATCGGACACAAATTATATCACCCACAGAGCTGCCAGGAGATTAAATCTTCGAAGTGAAAACATCACTTTAGTCGTCCATGGAGTTGGGGGGATGGCCATGAAGGTTAAAACCAGAAGATATCTCCTCAGAGTGAGGGTCAAAATGCCTAGAGGCACAGAAAGAGCCCATGAGCTTGTCTGCTATGGTTTGAATGAAATTGCCAACATCCACAGAGTCATCAAACCTGAGCAACTCAAGAAGTTCTTCCCAGAAGTCAGTCTAGGAGCTCTGAGGAGACCGGAGAGCATTGAGCTACTGATAAGCCACCGCGAAGGAAGACTTGCTCCGCAAAGAGTGAAGGTGATTGGAGACCTTGTCTTATGGGAGAGCCCGCTAGGAAAGATTGTTGGTGGAGCACATCCAGATCTGTTTGAAGAAGTCGATATGGCCGCGCACAGGTCTGGAACGCACTTTGCTCGATCCATGAGAGCAACCGCTGTCAAGTATCAGGAGATAACTAAAACACAAGAGTTCACAGCTGAAACCAAAAGCACAGTTGCTCGCAGAGAGTTCTTGGATTGGTGGAAATGGGATAGCATTGGAGCAGCTGGCGAACCGAAGTGTGGAGGATGCCGGTGCGGCAATTGTCAACCAGGAGGCAAGGAAATGACTCTGAGTGAGGAAAGGGAGCTGGAGATCATAAGAAAAGGCCTCACCTACATCAAAGCAGATGCTCACAGCGATAAACCGCACTGGGACACAAAATACCCCTGGATTCAAGATCCAAGTTCCCTTCCTTACAACAGGAGTGGGGTTGAAGCCACCTTCTTAAGAACAGAAAAACAACTCAAGAAAGAGCCAGAGTGGAAAATAGCATACACAGCTCAAGTGCATGAAATGGTGGAGAGAAGAGCAGCAAAGAAACTCACCAAAGAGATGATCGCCAGCTGGAAAGGACCAGTATGGTATGTCAGCCACTTGGTGGCGCCAAACCCACACTCTGTCACAACACCTGTGCGACTGGTATGGAACAGCAGCCAGAAGTTTAAAGGGGTCAGCATGAATGACCTGCTGCTGAAAGGGCCTGATGTTCTCAATCCCATCCGAGCAGTACTACTCAGGTTCAGAAGAGGTGTCCATGCTGCTCTTGGCGACATCAGGAAGATGTACAATTCGGTGTGGTTAGAAAACCTGGAGATGCATCTCCACAGATTTCTCTGGAGAAACACTGAGGAGGAAGAGATTGAAGAGTATGCCATCACCAGAGTCAACATTGGCGATCGACCAGCAGGGTGCATTGCACAACTGGCCATGAGAGAAACAGCAAAACTGCCCATGTTCGCTCACCTGGAGGAGGAACGTAGGATCCTTGAAGAGGATGCCTATGTCGATGACATCCTGACTTCCCATAATGACTTACAAAAGCTGGACAAGGACACCAAAAGAGTTGAAGAGATCCTGAGGACAGGCGGATTCTTCCTCAAACCCTGGATCCGCTCAGGCCAAAGTGGGAGGCAGGAGATCGTACCAGGAGAACAAGGAGCGGTGTCAGGCACAGTACTTATTCTCCCAAACCAGATGAGGAAAGGAGACAATAAAGCCCTTGGAGTTGGATACCTTGTTGAAGAGGACAAACTGTACCTAATGACTTCAATCAATTTCTCAAAGAGGAAAAAGAAGATGAGTGTCAGACAAAATCTCATTGAAGAAGAGGTGAGAGGGAAAACTCCAAACCCACTGACGAGAAGAGAACTGCTAAGCCAAGTAGCTAGCCTGTATGACCCAATAGGCCTCGTCACACCTGCCAAACAAAAGGGTGCCATTCTTGTCAGAAAGGCGTTTCAAGAAGCTGGAGGCAAAACTCTGACCCAAAACACGTGGGACAAACCTCTGTCTGAACAATTGAGAGAAGAAGCCATCAAACTGTTTGAGGAGTACACACGTCTTAGCCAAATCACCTTCCACAGAAGCCTCACACCAGTCAACTGGATTGGTAAACCTTGGGGAATAACATTCTCTGACGGAAGTGAGAAGAGCTATGGAGCCGTAGTGTACTTCAGATGGGAAACCGAGCAAGGCATCCAAGTCAGGTTGGTTGAGTCCAAAGCAAAACTCACACCTTTGGACCAAAAGGGGGAGGCAGTGAAAGCTGAAATCTGCGGTGCTGTCTGCGCAGCACGACTTCGAAAGTACGTTGAAAAACACAGTCGTATAGAAATTGAACGATGGCTCCATCTGCTGGACAGTCAAACTGTGGTGGGAGCTATCCAGAGAGACAGTTATGGGTATCAATCTTTCTTCGCGAACAGAGTTGGAGAGATCCAGAAATCCACATCCGTCGAAGACTGGTGGTGGATCCCGGGAGGCCTGAACAGTGCTGACCTCCAAGAAGATTCCATGTGGCAAAATGGACCAGCGTTCCTGCGGCAACCCATGGAAGAGTGGCCACAGAAGTCAGCCAAAGAAATTGCAGCTTATGCCAAGGAAGGCATAAACAAACTTCAAAGGAAATATTTCTCTGCAGCACTGACCAGAGCGCAGGCCAAGAGAAACAAGAATGATGTACTTCCTGAAGTTGAAGTTCAGAAGGAAAGTCAGAGTGATGCACAGCAAAGCAGGCAAAATAACCCAGATGAACCTAAGACTAAGATCCGAAGACCACCAGCTGGCTCTGCGGTAACAAAACTGATTGACATCAGGAAATTCAGCAGCCTGACCAGGCTGATCCGAGTCATTGCCTGGGTTTGGAGAGCTGCAACGAAATGGAAAGAAGTGTTGACCAGGAATTCAGCCTCAGATAAACCAAAGTGGGAGGAAATTCTTTCAACAAACTGGAAGTCCAGAGGCAAACAAGCTGTACTCACTATTGGGGAGTGTGAAGATGCACTAAGAGACCTGTTCCTTGCAGCTCAAGAAGGTATAACCTTTCAAGGCACCACTCTCAACAGACTCGCTGTTTACAGAGATGAAGAGACTGGGCTCTTGGTTTGTGGAGGGAGGTTCAAGATCTTTGATGAGGACGAGACTGCTGTACCAATTCTACCATATGAGGCATGGATATCCACTCTCCTAGCCCAAGAGGCTCATGATGCAAACCATGAAGAAATAGCAGGTACACTCCTCCGGATGAGGAAGAAAGCCTGGGTGATAAAAGGCCGGAAGCTGGCTAAAAAGAGAGTTGACAACTGTGTGGTGTGCAGAAAGGCTAGGGCCAGAAAGTGCCAACAGATCATGAGTGACCTTCCACCCGAGCGTATAACACCAGCCAGACCATTTGAGTATACAACAGTGGACTTATTTGGACCATATGAAGTCAAGGACGAGGTGAAAAAGAAAGTCAAGCTCAAGGTGTGGGGAATTGTCTTCTGCTGTATGGCATCCAGAGCTATACACACAGATGTTGTCAGTGACCAGTCAACTGAAGGCTTCTTACTGGCCTACCAAAGATTCACGGCACTGAGAGGGCATCCAAAGAAACTCTGGTCAGATCCTGGAAAGAACTTTGTGGGTGCCAGACCTGCCCTCAAAGAGCTCTACCACTTCCTGGATCAACAAATTACATCTGAGCTTGAAAATGAAGCTTCAAAGCATGGAACAGAGTGGAGCTGGAAGATCCACCCAGCAGACTCCCCTCACAGGAATGGTGCTGCAGAAGCAGCTGTTCGCACTGTGAAGCGGGCCTTGCACAATATGAGAGGCGAAGGACTCTTCACATGGAGTGAGTTTCAAACATTTATGTTCATGGCTGCTAACCTTGCCAATGAAAGGCCCATAGATGCCAGGACTCAGAGCTGGGAGGACTGCATAGAATACATCAGCCCTAATTCTCTTCTGCTTGGAAGGACTGGACCTAGCGGAGACTTAGGAAGCTTTGAGTTTGAAGACTACTCCTACAAACGGTTAAGAGTCATTCAAGCAGAAGTTAACTGGTTCTGGAGGAAGTGGAGTCAGTTGGCTGGACCTAACCTGTTTGTGAGGAGTAAGTGGCACACAAAGCAGCGAAACGTGGCCGGTGGAGACGTCGTCTGGCTTGCAGACCAGAACGCTTTGAGGAGTCAGTATAAGCTTGGTAGGCTCGTCAATGTCAACGCTGACAAGGAGGGCATTGTGAGAGATGCAAATATATGAACCTTCCCAAGTTATCCCATCTCAACTTTGAAGCATGTTTGTGGAGACAAAGCAAAGAAACGTTCAACCAAAATCCCTGCTACAATTCTTCACAGGGACGTCAGGCGTTTGGTTGTGTTATTACCTGTAGAAGAGCAGAAGTAAAGCCATCGAAGATGGAGCCGATGTGACCTCCTTGGGTTCAAGAACCAGGAGATCAAGTGGGAGGTGTTGCGTCAAAAGACAGGTATTGATATTCAAGGCGTTCAGATTTTCAACTGATTTCAAAGATAAAACACCAGCAGGGGGCGAAAGAGTGTATGCATTGTGGAACCCATCATTAGCTTGTGTTTCCCTGGGGAACATATATACTGGTGCACCTTTGTGATAGCAGGTGGTGAAATGTTTGGTGGAAAAGCATTTCACTGGAAGTCCTTCAGGGAAGAGGAGACTCATCCATACACATTCAGCTCATTTAGGATTCTGGAGACTCAACCGGTAGGCACATGGACATTGTTGTGTAAAATTGTTGCAACTTAGGTGTTTATTTGTGTTGAGAATTGAGACCAATTGTCTAATTTAGTATATAGTATAATTTAGATAATATGACTACATTGAGATTATGTATTTAATTTGAAATGACCTTACTTGAAGTAATGTATATTTATTTTTGTGTTTTGCCTTTAAAGGTTATCAACCTAATGAACTAATTATCAAGCTAACTAAAGAACTAATTAACTAACTAACTGACTAAAGAAATAAAAGAAGTTAGAAGAAAATTGAGTTGTCCCTTGCATCCTTCAGTCCTTAAAGGCCTTTTTCAAGTTTGGGCAAAGAGCTGCAGTGTGAACCATACACAACTTGACAGTGATTAACACTCTAACAGGCCTGGATTATTGTGATTAACACTCTAACAGGCCTGGATTATTGTGATTAACACTCTAACAGGCCTGGATTATTGTGATTAACACTCTAACAGGCCTGGATTATTATTTAGTTTGTGTTCCAATAATCCACAGGTTCTCGTGCTTTATTGGTTAAATAACCCGGTCAGTTAATTTTAAATACACTTCATCCAGATCAAAATGATCCTGGTCCTGAGTTGATTTTTGCTTTTATGTGATCAAAGCACTACAGAAAGAGATATTCAGATGTTTACAAATGTAGTGAAAATTATATTTTGAAGCATTTGTTCCATTAACGTTTTTGGCCGCCCCCCACTATTTGTAGCTCTAACAATTCCTACAGAACAACATACAATATTAAAGTGTAGAACTTCAGTAGAATGCCCCTTTAAAACAACACATCGGTTCAACAACTGCAGAGTTTGTACCCCTGTTTTTAAGATATTACTCACTGTTGTTAATCAGATCTCCTGTCTCCTCCTCCTCTTCTTCTTCTTCCAATGTGACAGTAATCTCCCCCACTTCCTTCATTCCAAAAATATCTGCCTCTTCTTTCACTGTGACAGTCACCTCCCCCAATCCAAATACTGCATCCTCCTCTTCCTCCTCTTCTTTTACTGTAACATCCTCCTCTTCCTCTTTCACTCTGAACGCGTCTTCCTCTTCTTTCAATTTAACGTCTTTCTCTTCTTCTTTCACTGTAACAGCCTCAATCTCGGCTTCTTTTTTTACTGTGACATCCTCTTCTTCCTTCTCCTCTTTCACGACAATGTTCAGCCCCAGAGCTTCTTTCTCCGTCCAGCAGATCCCCTCTTCAGAAGGGGAGTCGTTTAGCGAGCTCATGGCTTAAAACACTGTGGCAAATATACACCGAAAGTGTCTACAGAGCTTGAAAGCTTCGGCTATGTTGGCGAGCAAGCTACCGAGGTGTCTGACTAGCTGTTGTTGTTGAAGAAACGTCCCGTCCACTAGATTATACGTCACACAGCAGCATCGCCTGAAACACGCTCATCGCCATCTGCTGACTGGAGTTGGTAACGCAGTTGAGGAACATTTTTATTTTCATTTTCCAGACCAAAACAATAAATAAAAAAAAATTATTTCATTATATAATATTATTATATTGTGACGTACAAAGAGAAGCATGTGTTAATTTGTGAATATCTTTAATGAGTGAGAATTTAAAACAATTTACTCCTGCACATCTGCATTTAGGAAATCAATCAATCAAACAGATAATAATCCAATAAGGTATCTAGGTCCAAACTGCTCCTACACGGTGTAACAGGACTGAGTAGGTCCAAACTGCTCCTACACGGTGTAACAGTACTGAGTAGGTCCAAACTGCTCCTACACGGTGTAACAGCACTGAGTAGGTCCAAACTGCTCCTACACGGTGTAACAGTACTGAATAAGTCCAAACTGCTCATATACAGTGTAACAGTACTGAGTAGGTCCAAACTGCTCCTACACGGTGTAACAGTACTGAGTAGGTCCAAACTGCTCCTACACGGTGTAACAGTACTGAGTAGGTCCAAACTGCTCCTACACGGTGTAACAGTACTGAGTAGGTCCAAACTGCTCCTACACGGTGTAACAGTACTGAGTAGGTCCAAACTGCTCCTACACGGTGTAACAGTACTGAGTAGGTCCAAACTGCTCCTACACGGTGTAACAGTACTGAATAAGTCCAAACTGCTCCTACACGGTGTAACAGTACTGAGTAGGTCCAAACTGCTCCTACACGGTGTACTGAGCTGCAGTCAGTATGAAAAAAGTAGTGGAACATGAATTAAAAGGAAAAGGTGCTGCACTGAGCGACTAGTTAAACTATTGGGTTGAAAATGCACTGCTGCCCTTCATGTGTCACTCATTGCTTTAAGCCACACCCACCAACTGGAGCAAACCAACAATTCCTCAACGTCTGTTCACTTAGTGCTGAGCGATTAACCAAAATAAAGTTTTTTAAACAACGAATTGGCCAACGTTATTTTAATTATTTCAATTACATTTTTATTTATTTTTTTACTTCAATGTGTACATCGCAGTTTCTCTAGAAATACATCTAATCAAGCCGGAACTTTGCGATGTAGTAGAGAGTTGTAGTTTCTCTAGAGATAAATCAGACCCAGACTGAATTGTGCGATGTAGTAGGGAGTTGTAGTTTCTGTAGAGATAAATCAGACCCAGACTGAACTGTGCGATGTAGTAGGGAGTTGTAGTTTCTCTAGAGATAAATCAGACCCAGACTGAACTGTGCGATGTAGTAGGGAGTTGTAGTTTCTGTAGAGATAAATCAGACCCAGACTGAACTGTGCAATGTAGTAGAGTTGTAGTTTCTGTAGAGATAAATCAGATCATGCCTGAACTGTGCGATGTAGTTGGGAGCAACTAGATGACCAAGATCATCCATTGTGCATCTAGTTGTCCGTCTGTGTTTCTTTTACGACTGCCACGGAAGAGAGAAGGAAGTGTGCGATCCTGAGGTGATGTGGGCTCCCAAGTGGCGCAGTGGTCTAAGGCACTACAGTACCTGGTTTGAATCCAGGCTGTATCACAGCGGTCTAAGGCACTGCATGAGGCGTCACTACAGTACCTGGTTTGAATCCAGGCTGTATCACAGCGGTCTAAGGCACTGCATGAGGCGTCACTATAGTACCTGGTTTGAATCCAGGCTGTATCACAGCGGTCTAAGGCACTGCATGAGGCGTCACTATAGTACCTGGTTCACAACCGGCCGTGATTGGGAGACCTGCCCCACAGGGCGGCGCACAATTGGCCCAGCGTCGTCCGGGTTTGGCTGGAGTAGGCCGTCATTGTAAATAAGAATTTGTTTTTAACTGACTTGCCTTGTTAAATAAAGGTAACATTTTGTTTTAAGTGATTGGTTTTCAGGCTGACAGTGTGTCATCTATCTTCCAGCCATCCATTCACCCACTCAGAAGAGACCTCTAGTGATGTTCTGTCTGACATGTTGTGTTATATACCTTCCAGCCATCCATTCACCCACTCAGAAGAGACCTCTAGTGATGTTCTGACTGACATGTTGTGTTGTGTTATCTACCTTCCAGCCATCCATTCACCCACTCAGAAGAGACCTCTAGTGATGTTCTGACTGACATGTTGTGTTGTCTACCTTCCAGCCATCCATTCACCCACTCAGACGAGCTCATTTCTGTAAGTACATAGATATACATAATCAATGTCCACTAGTGGCTAACACAGTTAAAAATATTAATTGAAATTTTTATTCAGATAACATGTTGCAAAAAAAAAATACAATCTGCACTCTGTGTTTTCTTAGCTTGAAGACTGAGGGCTCTATTCAATCCAGATCGCGGAAGTTCAGCTTTACAGCGTGAATGAAATTTAAAGGCAGTGTTATCGCTTTAGTGGAGACTGCATTCAAGGTAAACCCTGCATATGTCGGCTCAATCCGAAATGACCTTTACATTTCTATAGCGGAATCTGTAACACTTCAGCTGTACAGACTGAATAGAGTCCTAGTACACAAATTAATTAAATGAAACCAAAAGACTAAATTCATGAGGTTAGAGTCAAGAAATACACCGAGTCCATAGTTGCGAACATAAGAAACCATTTCAATTTAAACAGGTTCGTCGGCACAATTTTAAAAAAAATGTACTTGCAGTTGACAGAAAGCTAAATTGTAGCTGGTACCATTGGATGACGCCCTATGCTCACCTGAACAAATTCTTCATCAGCCTATCAAAGACTTTAGACTTTACGTCCACCAAACAATGGCATTTCTTAAAATAGGTCAACTTTGGCTACTAGAGGGATATTTTAAACCTACAAATTCATTGGTCTGTAACATAATGTTGTGTACCAATATTGCATTGATGCTTCCTTGACTAGATTACTAGCTACTACTAACATTAGACAACATTTTCATGTTTTTGCAAATATAGTATGACAAAATCCCATGTTGTTGTTTCTGTTTGACACATCCATGTGCTTTGAGGGGAAAAAATATGAGATTGTTACATGTACAATTTAGTGTTCTGTCAACTGCATTCATTGTACTTACAGAAATGAGCTCGTCTGAGTGGGTGAATGGATGGCCGGAAGGTGTATAACACAACTTGTCAGTCAGAACATGCAAGTAAATCAACTATTTTAATTGGCCGATACCCATTTTGTGCTGGAGAACTTGTTTACATTTAAAATGGTTGCTTAGTCTAGACATTATTCATCCGTTTAATCATTTATATTGTAAAATATCAAAATCATATAAAGAACATCTTTATAGATGAATTCAATCAGTCCAAATCTATAATAATAAAAAAAAGAGAAATGTTTTAATTGTAATCTGATTTTAGACATGATCATGTCTCTAGAGAAAAAATAAAAATGGGCCTAATTTTGAGTAAGATTGCATATAAACAACATGATTTAATGTAGCATAAAACAACAGTCAAACATCAATCAGAACACAGTGACTCATCAGAACACAGCCTGTCTATTCTATCATGTGATTTCAGGTCCTTTGTCTGGGGAAAATGTCTTTCCACAATTAGGTTCCCTCACTAAAACTCTTTCCAAACTGTGAGCTTATCTTCCCCTGTGTGTGTGTGTTCTCATGCCTTTTCAGGCTCCCTAACTGGGTAAAACTCTTTCCACAATGGGAACAGTGGTAAGGCTTCTCTCCAGAGTGTATTCTCTTATGTTTGTTCAGGTTCCCTAAATTAGAAAAACTCTTTCCACACTGGGAGCAATGGCAAGTTTTCTCCCCTAAGTGTGTCCTCTCATGCTCCTTTAAGTTATCCGACAACCTGAAATTCTTTCCACAATGGGAACAGTGGTAAGGCTTATCTCCAGAGTGTATTCTCTTATGTTTGTTCAGGTTCCCTAACTGGGTAAAACTATTTCCACACTGAGAGCAGTGGTAAGCCTTTTCTCCTGAGTGTATTCCTTTATGCCTTTTCAGGCTCACTAACTGGGTATAACTTTTTCCACACTGGAAGCATTGGAAGGGCTTTTCTCCTGTGTGTGTTCTATCATGCTCTTTCAGCTTCCATAACCACTTAAAACTCTTATTACACTGGGAGCAGTGGTGTTGTCTCACTGGATTGGACGTCTCAGGGTCGTGTTCCCCTGAAGGACGCTTCCGTCTGTCAGAGTGAGAGTCTGGTCTCTCTCCTGCCAAAGACAAACATAGTATTTAGTTAAACAGAGAGATAGTGATTAGAACAGGTGATAGGAGTCTATTGAAAGATGGATAAAGATACAGTTTTACTGTTCTTTATACAGTGCATTTTGAAAGTATTCAGACCCCTTCCCTTTTTCCACATTTTGTTACGTTACAGCCTTATTCTAAAATGTATTAAAATATTTTTTCACCTTATCAGCACACAATACCCCATAATAACAAAGTGAAAACAGGTTTTTAGACATTTCTGCAAATGTATAAAAAATAAACAATATCTTATTTACAGAAGTATTCAGACCCTTTGACATAAGACTCGAAATTGAGCTCAGGTGGATCCTGTTTCCATTGATCATCATTGAAATGTTTTTACAACTTCATTGGAGTCCGCCTGTGGTCAATTCAATTGATTGGACATGATTTGGAAAGGCACACACCTGTCTATATAAGGTCCCACAGTTGACAGTGCATGTCAGAGCAAAAATCAAGCCATGAGGTTGAAGAATTGTGATCCTGGGAAGGGTACCAAAAAAATGTCTGATGGATGGCTATCTGTGTGGATAGATGGCTTATTGGATGGTGTCTGTGGTGCTCTGTGTGGATGGATGTCTCTCTGTGTAGATGGATGGCTCTCTGTGTGGATGGATGGCTCTCTGTGTGGATGGATGGCTCTCTGTGTGGATGGATGGCTCTGTGTGGATGGATGGATCTCTGTGTGGATGGATGGCTTGTTGGATGGTGTCTCGTTGCGTCTGTGGCGCTCTGTGTGGATGGATGGCTCATTGGATGGTATATGTAGCTCTCTGTGTGGATGGATGGCTCAGTGGATGGTATATGTGGCTCTCTGTGTGGCTGGATGGCTCTCTGTGTGGATGGATGGCTCAGTGGATGGTATATGTGGCTCTCTGTGTGGATGGATGGCTCAGTGGATGGTATATGTGGCTCTCTGTGTGGATGGATGGCTCAGTGGATGGTATATGTGGCTCTCTGTGTGGATGGATGGCTCTCTGTGTGGATGGATGGATCTCTGTGTGGATGGATGGCTCTCTGTGTGGATGGATGGATCTCTGTGTGGATGGATGGATCTCTGTGTGGATGGATGGATGGATCTGTGTGGATGGATGGATGGATCTCTGTGTGGATGGATGGATGGCTCTCTGTGTGGATGGATGGCTCTCTGTGTGGATGGATGGCTCAGTGAGTCTGTGGCGCGGGGGGGGGGTTATTTTATTTCTTGATTTTTTTTGTGATATCCAATTGGTAGTTACAATTGTCTCATCGCTGCAACTCCCCAAAGGGCTTGGGAGAGGCGAAGGTCTAGACAAGCATTCTCCGAAACTTCTGAACACACTGTTCGCTTAACCGGGAAGCCAGCACCAATGTGATGACCAAAGTCAGCTTGCAGGTGCCTGGACCGCCACAAGGAGTTGCTGGAACTCGATGAGCCAAGGAAAGTCCCCCTGGGAGTACTGTTCTGGAAGCATAAGGACCTTATCTTTCATATCAGCAAGAAATAATAATCATTTTTAAAAAAGGTTAAAAAGATACACACCTTTATAAGGTTAATGTTCCCACAGGGTCATGTTACAGCACGTGTTTACAGAACCCCGATGGAAGACAAGAGGCGACATACCTGTGCTAATTAGCTATCTAGCTCCTGTGTGTAAGCCTAACTCAGGAAGTCTAGCGGAAGACGAGTTTAGTAGGATGGAGGCTCCATAGCTGTATGGCTCTGTAACTGCTACAGTGTAGTTTAGTAGGATGGAGGCTCCATAGCTGTATGGATCTGTAACTGCTACAGTGTAGTTTAGTAGGATGGAGGCTCCATAGCTGTATGGCTCTGTAACTGCTACAGTAAGTGTATATTTTTAATTTGAAGGATTCTTTCACGCTGCTTCAAAAGCCATATCGCAAGCAATGATTGACTTTCTAAACACACACAGCCTGGTCTCATAGACTAGACGTAACATAGTACATGCAAACTAATGGCTGAAATCTGTAGGGAGAATGCAGAATGCCTCCTAGAGTTCTCGAGAGCTAGCTGATGACATATCTTCCCAGAGGAATAAGAGGATGTCTTTATCAATTCCTACAGTACAGAAAAACATATCCAAGTGTAGTGCCCTTTTAAAAATCACACATTAGTTCAACAACTGCAGAGTTTGTGTCCCTGTTTAAGATAGTACTTACTGGAGTTAATCAGATCTCCAGTCTTTTCTGCTTCTTCCTCCTCCAATGTGACAGTTATCCCCTTCACGCCAAAAACGTCTTCCTCTTCTTTCACTGTGACAGCAACATCGTCCTCTTTATCCTCTTCTTTCACTCTGAACACGTCTTCATCTTCTTTCACCGTAACAGCCTCACCTTTAACTTCTTTTTTGACGGTAACAGCCTCCTCTTCCTTCTCATCTTTCACGATAGTTCCTTTCTCCGTCCAGAAGACCTCTTCTTTAACAGGGGGAGAGTGGCTTAGTAAACTCATGGTCGGGATGTTAGCTAGCTAGGCTAATGCTGACTGACAACAACGTTAATATAAAATTACATGGGGTAACTATTTGTTTAAACCATAGTGGCAAATAAACCACGAAATTGTCTAAAGAGTGTATTTGTTTCGACAATGTTAGCTACCGAGGTGGCTGCAGTTGTTGAAGAGGCTTTCCGTCCACTAAATTATACGTCACACTAGAAACATCGCCTGAAAGACACATATCGCCATCTGCTGTCTGGAGGGAGGAAACGCAGTTGAGGGAATGTTTAATTTTTGTCTATTAAATAATATTATATATATAGATTAATAACACTTTTCCAAATAAAAGCATGTGTTGATTGATTAGTTCAGATTTTTTATCAGTGAGAATTTAAAACAAACTTTACATCTGTTGCTAAGTGATCGATTAAAATAGAGCTCCTTGGTGGGTTTAGAGTCTAAATGAGAATGCATGAGCACAAAAGAACCCCGTACCTGCTGTAAATTGATGCTGGATTTTTGATGTTATGGGGCTATTTTGCTTCCATTGATCCTGGGGCCCTTTGATTTCTTCACTGTTATTCTACAATGTAGAAAATAGTAAAAAAAAAAAAAAACTTGAATGAGTATGTGTTCTAAAACTTTTGACAGGTAGTGAGTTACTCATTGGTAGCGTTATCAGATTGCACAGCATAGATTTTCACTGCTACTCAGAAGATACACAACTTTACATTTCTGTGTCACCAGAGGATTTTAGCTCCACAGATAAATTATTAGACTGTATTAGTGATTTAAATACTTGGATGAGTCCCAACTTCCTCCAGCTAAATCAAGCCAAGAATGAGGTAATTATTGTTGGAACTAAAGCACAGAGAGAGAATCTGGCCGCACATTTTAATTCACAGGCAATACACATAAAACACCAGGTAAAAAACCTAGGTGTTATTTTAGTTCCTGGGACTAAATTTCGATTCACACATTAGGAATGTGACCAAAATAGCTTTTTACCACATGAGGAACATTGCCAAAGTACGGTCGTTTTTATCTCAGGCTGATACAGAGACTCATCCATGCTTTAATTACAAGCAAGCTACTGTAATGCTCTTCTATTCTGGACTACCCAAGAAAGTAATTGGTCAACTGCAAAACATACAGAATACTGCAGCAGGGGTACTGACCAAGACCAGACGGAGAGCACACATTACACTGGTTTTAAGGTCTCTGCACTGGCTGCCTGTCAGTTTTAGAATTCATTTTAAAATCATTCTATTGGTTTTTAAATCAATCCATGATTGTGCACCCCAATACATGTCAGACATGTTTTTAAGTTATGTACCCAGTACGTCCCTCAGGTCCTCTGGCCTTTTAACTATCCCAAAGCCTAGGACCAAGAGGCATGGAGAGGCAGCCTTTAGTTACTATACCCCCAGTCTCTGGAATAGTCTGCCAGAGAACCTGAGGGGGACCAAGAGGCATGGAGAGGCAGCCTTTAGTTACTATATCCCAGCCTCTGGAATAGCCTGTCAGAGAACCTGAGGGGGACCAAGAGGCATGGAGAGGCAGCCTTTAGTTATTATACCCCCAGCCTCTGGAACAGCCTGCCAGAGAACCTGAGGGGGGCTGAAAATGTGGACATATTTAAAAGAGATCTTAAAACACATATTTGTATTTTTGATTTTCCTCAGGGTGCTTTTTAGTTGTTTAGTTTGTCATTATTTTGGTTTTTTATCTTATGTTTGTTTAGTAAATATTTCAGATTTTATTTGTCATTGTTTTTTCCTCGGATGTGTACGTCATCCCTAAGTCTGCTTCTCCTCTCTCTGAAATCTTTCCAATGGAAAAATCATTAAAGTACTTGGTAATATCAGTGGGTTTTGTGATTTATTGAGATTCAATCTGATTCAATAAAAAATGGTGCTGAGTTTGCCTTTTTGCCCAACATTTCATTTAAGGTGCTCCAAAGCTTTTTACTATCATTCTTTATGTCTTTTATCTTTATTTCATTGTATAGTTTCTTCTCCTTTTTATTCAGTTTAGTGACATGATTTCTCAATTTGAAGTACGTTTGCCAATCGGTTGTGCAGCCAGACCTATTTTCCATTCCTGTTGCCTCATCCCTCTCAACCATACACTTTTTCAATTCCTCATAAATCCAAGGGAATTTAACAGTTTTTACAGTCCTTTTCTTAATGGGTGCATGCTTATTAGTAACTGGAATAAGCAATTTCATAAATGTGTCAAGTGCTGCGTCTGGTCGCTCCTCATTACACACCACGGACCAACAAATATTCTTTACATCAACAACATAGGAATCACTACAACTTATTGTATGACCTCTTTTACAGAACATCAGGCCCAGCCTTTGGAACTTGGGTTTGTCTCGATATGGCTACTATATAGTGATCACTACATCCGATGGATTTGTATACTGCTTTCAAACAATTTTCTGCAGCACAAGTAAAGATATGATCAACACATGTTGATGATTTAATTCCTATGCTGTTTGTAACTACCATGGTAGGTTGACTGATAATCTGAACCAAGTTGCAGGCACTAGTTACAGTTTGAAGCTTTTTCTTGAGTGGTCAGCTTGATGAAAGCCAGTCAATATTTAAATCACCCAGAAAATATACCTCTCTGTTGACATCACATACATTATCAAGCATTTCACACATGTTATCCAGATACTGACTGTGTTAGCACTTGGTGGTCTATAGCAGCTTCCCATCAGAATGGGCTTTAGGTGAGGCAGATGAACCTGTAGCCATATTACTTCAACAGTATTTAACTTGAGATCCTCTCTAAGCTTTACAGGAATGTGGTTCTGAATATAAATGGAAACACCTCCACCTTTGATATTTCTGTATTTTCTGTAGATGTTATAACCATGTAATGCTACAATTGTAACATCAAAGCTATTATCCAAGTGAGTTTCAGAGAATGTCAGAATATGCATGTCATTTGTTACAAGCAAATGATTGACTTCATGAACCTTGTTTCTTAAGCAACATATGTTAAAGTGGGCTATTTTTAGCACTTTTCTGGGATGCTTGCTTGTTTTCATTGCTTTATTGTGAAGCTGAGGAAATGTTATGTTATTTATGTTAGTGCAGGGTGAGCTGCACACAGTGGACTTCCTCCTAGGGCACACCGCCTCAGTGCTAACAGTACATCTCTGGTTCATAGGCACATGATTACTATATACAGTAGCTGTAGCATCAGCAGAGGCCTTCAGGGCAGTTAACGGGACATAAATTAGGTCACTGACACTGTGTCGTCCAACACCCCTGGGCTAATGTATTATTGATTGTATGTTTGTTTATTCCGTGTAACTCTGTGTTGTTGTATGTGTCGAACTGCTTTGCTTTATCTTGGCCAGGTCACAGTTGCAAATGAGAACTTGTTCTCAACTAGCCTACCTGGTTAAATAAAGGTGAAATAGAAAATATAAAAAAAATTATAAAAATGTACATTTGCTGACGCATTATGACAACTAAGCAACAGAATGGTAGAGATGAACTGAACTGGGCTTGGGTCATTGATAAGTCATTGTCTCAGTGCAGCCTTAAAATGCTGTGAAAGGATCAGGCTGTTGATTGTGGCCTGTGAAATATTGTCCCACTGCTTTTCAATGGCTGTGACGAAGTTGCTGGATATTGGCGGGAACTGGAATACGCCGTCATACACATCGATCCAGAGCATCCCAAACATGCTTAATGGGTAATTTGTCTGGTGAGTATGCAGGCCATGGAAGAACTGGGACATTTTCAGCTTCCAGGAATTGTGTACAGATCCTTGCGACATGGGGCCGTGCAGTACCCTGCTGAAACAGAAATGCTAACTAACAGGGATGTAAACAAATTTGCACCCAACATTTTTGAGAAATAAGCTTTTTCTAAAAATGAAACATTTCTGGGGTCTTTTATTTCAGCTCATGAAACATGTTGCGTTTATATTTTTGTTCAGTATAATATGACTAAATGGTTTCTTTCTGTGTTGCAGGGGCAGTCAAGCAATGTAATGGAAAGGCAGCAGAACATGACTTTCCATTACAGAACAGAGCTGTGGGAGACCACATCAAGCCCCTGGTAGAGCCTGGGAGCTTGACGAAGATAAACGCAACAATTATTTGTCATCACTCATATCAAAATCACGTTGAAATCAATTGCGTGTGAGGGGGAGATGAGGTTGCAAATCCTGTAAAAACGAACAGCTCAAACACCCCACAAAATCTGGGAATAATGTGTACATCACTGGTTAGAGGACAATTTCTAGCAAAAAGCTACATTTTGAAGAGTTGCGTTTTGATTTAAGTGGGTCGCCAACATGGTAAGTGTAACACAACACTTTTTTGGTTAAATAGAACTCTTTCAATTCAGAGGCTGGATTTTTCCCCTGAGGCTAATATCCATATGACACTGAACTCAATAGAACAGGGCAATGGTTTAAGGTTCTACATTGTGACATTATCAATTAAAATACTCCTACTACAATGTTAAAACATCCTACATTGTGACATCATTAAGATACTCCTACTACAATGTTAAAACATTCTACATTGTGACATCATTAAGATACTCCTACTACAATGTTAAAACATCCTATATTGTGACATTATTTCATTGATATCATGAAACAACTTCATGTATGTATTTTCTGATGTTTAATCAGAGATCTTTTAGCAGAGTATCTCATGTCACATTGACTACAGCTATATGGTTTCTCTCCTGTGTGTGTGCGCTGGTGCATAGTAAGACTGCTAGATGTAACAAAACTCTTCCCACATTGATCACAGCTATAAGGTTTCTCTCCTGTGTGTGTCCTCTGGTGTGTTTTCAGGCTGCTAGATGTAACAAAACTCTTCTCACATTGATCACAGCTATAAGGCTTCTCTCCTGTGTGTGTTCTCTGGTGTGATTTTAAATGCCTTGAGGAAACAAAACTCTTTCCACAGTTAGAGCAGTGGTAAGGTTTTTCTCCTGTATGGATTCTCTGATGTATTTTAAGATCTGCTAAAAAGATGAATCTCTTCCCACAGTCAGAGCAGCAATGAGGTTTCTCTCCAGTGTGTATTTTCAGGTGTGCTATCAGGTTGCCTGAGTGAGAAAAATTCTTCCCACATTGATTACAGCTATAAGGCTTCTCTCCTGTGTGTGTTCTCTGGTGTGATGTTAAATTTCCTGAGATAACAAAACTCTTTCCACAGTCAGAGCACTGGTAAGGTCTCTCTCCTGTGTGTGTTCTCTGGTGTATGGTCAGACGGCTAGATGTAACAAAACTCTTCCCACAATGATCACAGCTATAAGGCTTCTCTCCTGTGTGTTGTCTCTGGTGTATAGTCAGATGGCTAGATGAAGTAAAACTCTTCCCACACTGATCACAGCTGTAAGATTTCTCTCCAGTTTGTATTCTCTGGTGTATTTTTAGTGAATCTGATCTTAAATAACTCTTCCCACAGTCAGAGCAGTGGTGAGATTTCTTCCCTGTGGGTTTCCGCAGGTGTTTCTTGAGGTGTTCTGATGTGGAGAGACTCTTCTCTGCCTCGTCAACTTCATGATGTTGTTGAGGCTCCCCAGAGGATCCACGATAGTCCCGTCTCTCTCCTGTGTGAACAACAAAGTCAGACAGATGGTTAAAGGCCCATAACAGCAGAAATCCACTGTATCTTTCAGCTAAAGGGTGAACCCCATGATGTTGTACAACAATTTACATCCTTAATGAATGTTTAAATGCCTTTACAAACTTAATTGACTATTGTCTTAAGACAGTCAAGTGATCAAAAACAGCCATATTTTGTCTTATTCTTTTCACATTAGTAGTAATTATGATGTATGATTCTAGGTTAGAAATAAGTTATTAAAGTTCCTGAAACCCTAAGCAGTGTGCCAGATCACTTTCGGTTTCCAATATAGGGCCCTTTCTGTGTTTGCAAACATTGCCACAAGAGAGCGATGCGTATGCAATCTGGTTGTAGAAACGCCTCCCTGCTAATGAGGAAACCGCTAGTTATGGATGTAGTATATCTGGTAATGAGGAAACCACTAGTTATGGATGTAGTATATCTGCTAATGAGGAAACCACTAGTTATGGATGTAGTATATCTGCTAATGAGGAAACCACTAGTTATGGATGTAGTATATCTGGTAATGAGGAAACCACTAGTTATGGATGTAGTATATCTGCTAATGAGGAAACCACTAGTTATGGATGTAGTATATCTGCTAATGAGGAAACCACTAGTTATGGATGTAGTATATCTGGTAATGAGGAAACCACTAGTTATGGATGTAGTATATCTGGTAATGAGGAAACCACTAGTTATGGATGTAGTATATCTGCTAATGAGGAAACCACTAGTTATGGATGTAGTATATCTGGTAATGAGGAAACCACTAGTTATGGATGTAGTATATCTGGTAATGAGGAAACCACTAGTTATGGATGTAGTATATCTGGTAATGAGGAAACCACTAGTTATGGATGTAGTATATCTGGTAATGAGGAAACCACTAGTTATGGATGTAGTATATCTGCTAATGAGGAAACCACTAGTTATGGATGTAGTATATCTGCTAATGAGGAAATCACTAGTTATGGATGTAGTATATCTGGTAATGAGGAAACCACTAGTTATGGATGTAGTATATCTGGTAATGAGGAAACCACTAGTTATGGATGTAGTATATCTGCTAATGAGGAAACCACTAGTTATGGATGTAGTATATCTGCTAATGAGGAAACCACTAGTTATGGATGTAGTATATCTGGTAATGAGGAAACCACTAGTTATGGATGTAGTATATCTGGTAATGAGGAAACCACTAGTTATGGATGTAGTATATCTGGTAATGAGGAAACCACTAGTTATGGATGTAGTATATCTGGTAATGAGGAAACCACTAGTTATGGATGTAGTATATCTGGTAATGAGGAAACCACTAGTTATGGATGTAGTATATCTGGTAATGAGGAAACCACTAGTTATGGATGTAGTATATCTGCATGGAGCAAAAATGATGAGCAAAGATTTTGGTTTTTCACAATGTATTCTGAATATTACTACACATTATCAGCTCAAAATCGTAGGCTGCCAGCAAAAATAGCCTCCATTTCCAGGTTGCTTATGAGTACATTTAACTTTTGGATTATAATTGTAAGGCTCGTTAGAATGTATAATGTTTGTGTCATTGTCACAAATCAACTGGTTTATACTTTAAAAAATACTTTAACTTCAGCCAGCAAAATGCTCTTTGGCTAGCTTTAATTACTTTAAGTCTTTGGCTAGCTTTAACTACTTTAAGTCTTTGGCTAGCTTTGCAACCAGCCTATCAATGAGCGTTAGCATTCAAGCTAATATAAATAATTTACAAGCAACTGCAGATTTCCCTTTTAACACCAAACATCAGTTCAACAACTGCAGAGTTTATGCTTCTGTTTTTAAAAAGTACTTACTGGTGTTAATCAGGGCCGCATCAAAAATAAGTATTTTGCAAATATCACAACCATAGTGACTGTTCAAGTAATAATCAAAACAACAACAACGGTTGCCTATGACAACCGCAATTTTTTTAAATTTTATTTATAACTAATAACCGCATTAGTGGCGAAAAGGTGGCAGAGCTACAACGGTGTTTGTCAGACTAGCAGTGTTTGTCCCGAAAATCTGTCTTCTCAAGTAAACGTCTGTAGCCTCCAAACAGTTTGGGCTACACACTGATATGGTAAGTCTAAAACTTATATACACACACACACTACCGGTCAAAAGTTTTATATACACTGCTCAAAAAAATAAAGGGAACACTAAAATAACACATCCTAGATCTGAATTAATGAAATAATCTTATTAAATACTTTTTTCTTTACATAGTTGAATGTGCTGACAACAAAATCACACAAAAATAATCAATGTAAATCCAATTTATCAACCCATGGAGGTCTGGATTTGGAGTCACACTCAAAATGAAAGTGGAAAACCACACTACAGGCTGATCCAACTTTGATGTAATGTCCTTAAAACAAGTCAAAATGAGGCTCAGTAGTGTGTGTGGCCTCCACGTGCCTGTATGACCTCCCTACAACGCCTGGGCATGCTCCTGATGAGGTGGCGGATGGTCTCCTGAGGGATCTCCTCCCAGACCAGGACTAAAGCATCCGCCAACTCCTGGACAGTCTGTGGTGCAACGTGGCGTTGGTGGATGGAGCGAGACATGATGTCCAAGATGTGCTCAATTGGATTCAGGTCTGGGGAACGGGCGGGCCAGTCCATAGCATCAATGTCTTCCTCTTGCAGGAACTGCTGACACACTCCAGCCACATGAGGTCTAGCATTGTCTTGCATTAGGAGGAACCCAAGGCCAACTGCACCAGCATATGGTCTCACAAGGGGTCTGAGGATCTCATCTCGGTACCTAATGGCAGTCAGGCTACCTCTGGCGAGAACATGGATGGCTGTGCGGCCCTCCAAAGAAATGCCACCCCACACCATGACTGACCCACCGCCAAACCGGTCATGCTGGAGGATGTTGCAGGCAGCAAAACGTTCTCCACGGCGTCTCCAGACTCTGTCACGTCTGTCACATGTGCTCAGTGTGAACCTGCTTTCATCTGTGAAGAGCACAGGGCGCCAGTGGCGAATTTGCCAATCTTGGTGTTCTCTGGCAAATGCCAAACGTCCTGCACGGTGTTGGGCTGTAAGCACAACCCCTACCTGTGGACGTCGGGCCCTCATACCACCCTAATGGAGTCTGTTTCTGACCGTTTGAGCAGACACATGCACATTTGTGGCCTGCTGGAGGTTATTTTGCAGGGCTCTGGCAGTGCTCCTCCTGCTCCTCCTTGCACAAAGGCGGAAGTAGCGGTCCTGCTGCTGGGTTGTTGCCCTCCTACGGCCTCCTCCACGTCTCCTGGTAGCGCCTCCATGCTCTGGACACTACGCTGACAGACACAGCAAACCTTCTTGCAACAGCTCTCATTGATGTGCCATCCTGGATGAGCTGCACTACCTGAGCCACTTGTGTGGGTTGTAGACGCCGTCTCATGCTACCACTAGAGTGAAAGCACCGCCAGCATTCAAAAGTGACCAAAACATCAGCCAGGAAGCATAGGAAGTGGTCTGTGGTCACCACCTGCAGAACCACTCCTTTATTGGGGGTGTCTTGCTAATTGCCTATAATTTCCACCTGATGTCTATTCCATTTGCACAACAGCATGTGAAATTTATTGTCAATCAGTGTTGCTTCCTAAGTGGACAGTTTGATTTCACAGAAGTGTGATTGACTTGGAGTTACATTGTGTTGTTTAAGTGTTCACTTTATTTTTTTGAGCATATATACACACATATACATACAGTGGCAAGAAAAAGTATGTGAACCCTTTGGAATTACCTGGATTTCTGCTTAAATTGGTGATAGAATTTGATCTGATCTTCATGTAGGTCACAACAATAGACAAACAGTCTGCTTAAACTGATAACACACAAACAATTATAAGTGTCCATGTCTTCATTGAACACACCATGTAAACATTCACAGTGCAGGGTGGGAAAAGTATGTGAACCCTTGGATTTAATAACTGGTTGAACCTCCTTTGGCAGCAATAACCTCAACCAAACGTTTTCTGTAGTTGTAGATCAAACCTGCACAACGGTCAGGACGAATTTTGGACCATTCCTCTTTACAAAACTGTTTAAATTCAGGAATATTCTTGGAATATATAGAACGAACCTCTGCGTAACGTAAACTACCTGTTTCCTTTAACCTGAGAATGAACACTGTTGCACACAGCTCTAGCAAGATGGCTGTTTGTCATTACAAAGGGCATTCACATACTGCTGGAAAGCCCAGCTCATTGGCTATCTAGCTAGTTATATTTCAAAACGATAGGTGGTCATTGGACCAAGACACTGTCAATCAAGTGAACACAGCTCGTCTCATTGGTGCGTAATGATGGTTGACCTTCATGGTATAATTGACGTGTTGTGTAGCCAATATGTAATGTAGAATGATGAAACAAGTTTGGTTGTCTTCTAGAGTGTCTGGGCACAGAAACTGAACTTGACCGGGTTAAACAACGTTTAGCAGATTAGATTTCATAAATAGTTTTGTTGCAAGTTGAAAGAGTCGGGAATTCATGCAAAACACTGTATATAAAAATGGATCGTGTTTGGATATAAAACTACTACCACATTTTATCTCTGGGACCCTCAGGATGACAAATCAGAGCAAGATTACTGAATAGAAGTACATTATTTACCTTCAGAGCAGCAACTGTCCAGATTTCGGGACATTGATCCTGTAGAAGTAAAAATAAAGCCACAATCAATCAACCAACCAACCAATCTGCAGTTCAAACAATAACAAAGATATCATTCTGCTACTGTTTTGGTAATAAGATGATGGATGGGTCTGGAGAAATGTAACTACTCTCAAATTCATAGACAGGCCTACGGATGCAAGGACTGACCATCCATGATATCAACATTCTCGTTTTAACCATGTTTTGAGGCTATACAGTGTTGGTTTACATATACCACAAACACTTGACGTGCCTTATTGCTATTATAAACTGGTTACCAACGTAATTAGAGCAGTAAAAATAAAATGTTTCGTCATACCCGTGGTATACGGTCTGATATACCACGGCTGTCAGTCAATCAGCATTCAGGGCTGGAACCACACAGTTTATAATCTTCAAGAATCAATGACTATATATAAATAATTTAAAAAGCAACTGCAGATTTTCCTTTTAAAACCACACATCAGTTCAACAACTGCAGAGTTTATGCCTCTGTTTTTAAGACAGTACTTACTAGTATTAATCAGCGCCCGGTTTCCCAAAACCATTTCACAGCTAACTTCATCTTTAGAACCATTGGATGCCTTAAGATAACTTTGGGAAACGGGGCCCAGATATCCAGTTTCCTCCTCTTCTTCCTCCTCCTTTTTCGATGTAACAGTCATCTCTCCCTCCTCCCCTGCATCCTCCTCTTGCTCTTCCTCCTCCTCTTTCCCTCTGAACGCGTCTTCCTCTTCTTTCACTGAAACGTCTTTCTCTTCTTCTTTCACTGTTACAGCCTCACCCTCTACTTGTTGTTGTATTGTAACAGCCTCCTCTTCCTCCTCCTCTTTCACAAGAGCTTCTTTCTCCGTCCAGCAGACCTGCTCTTCTTTAGCAGGAGGAGAGTAACTTAGTGAGCTCATGGTCGGAGATGTTAGCTAGCTAGGCTAATGCTAACTTAACCAGCCCGCTAGCTGACTAACAACAACACCGTAAATATGAAATTAAAACAGATAACTAACTAGACGACAGAAGTGGGTTTAAAACACAGTGGCTAATATACACTAAAGCGTCTAAAGAGCTTTATTGGTTCGTCTATGTTGTCTAGCAAGCTACCGAGGTGGCTGACTAACTGTTGTTGTTGTTGAAAGAAGCGTTCCGTCCACTACATTATACGTCACACTAGCGGCATTGACTTAAAATCCACATTGCTTTTTGTTGACTGGAGTGGGAGTGGGTAACGCAGTTGAGCAAAATGTATATTTTATTTTCTGACAACACGTTGAAGGTTAGGAAGCTTGAGTTTTTGCGTTACTACATATTTATTAACTTATTTCCGGATATCTTCTAAACTACCTACAATGCAATATGTCGCAATGTCAGATTGATCTACTCTGTACTACGAGTTCCGGTGAAACTCAGGTTTTCATCGGCAGCTTTTCTTGTTACGGACCTTAATTTATAAGCATAATTTTATATATGTATATTATATATATTATATATGAAGTAATCGGGACATATTGTTTAAAAATACTTCTTTGTTTTTAGAATATTGGTTCCTAAATAATATCCTATTGGTGAGCCAACTTGTAAATGCAGAGGGTCTTTTACTTAATTATAAGGAATTCTGATCACTTCACAAGGTCCCTGTAACACCTAAACATTTTACAATCATTTTAGCTGCCATTCCCTCAGGCGTTGCTTTATTATTCAGGAACGTGTCAAGACCTGACCCTCAGAACATACCTATGATTACCCCTGTTGACTCATCAGTAGGAAAGATTTGTTGTTCTTTTAGTCCATTCAACAACAATAGATCTATACATGCCTTGTTTCAACAGGATGTTGTGTCTATTCCTTATGTCATGTTGGTCTATTCAACAACAATAGATCTACAGGAACCTTGTTTCAACAGGATGGTGTGTCTATGCCTTGTCATGTCAGTCCATTGAACAACAATAGAGCTATAGGAACCTTGTTTCAACAGGATGTTGTGTCTATGCCTTGTCATGCATTATTGGAATGTTTTTATTGATGATAATGTCTGTTGGAAAAAGTTTGGATGTTGCCACACACATACCTACTTATTAACAAAATTCAGGAAGTTTCTTTTTAAATTATTCATAAATATTATCCTGACAACCCCTATATGAAGATGTAAAAAAAAAAAAATGAAATGGTACCTTTTGTAATGACCACCCAGAAACAGTGTTGCATCTTTTTTGGCAATGTATTCATGTAAGAATCTGCGGCAAGACATCAGTAGATTTATAAATGAACACATTTATGAAGATTTTACACTATTGTGGAGAGATGTACTGCTTGGATTCTTTATTTATGATAGAAATAAATTGAAAAATTGAATGTAATTAATTTCATTATTCTTTTGGCCAAATTTCATATTCACAAATGTAAATTTACAAACAAAACACCACATTTTATTACTTTGCAAAATGAAATGTAACTATATTTTAAGACAATTAAATACTCGGCCTGTTCGAACGATAAATGCGTTTGTGTCCATTAAGGTCCTTGTGTAACGTGATATTGTACCCCCCCCCCCCAGTCACGCCCCCAGCCCCGCCCCTTGCAAAATGTTCTTTGTATATTCTTTATACAAACCTGTTGTTCTTGTACTTTTTGTATTGATTTGTTGTTAATAAAAATCATAGTTTCTTCAACAACAACATCGGTAGTTTGTTAGCCAATGTAGCCCAAACATTCAAGCTTTAGGTGTATTTTGGTCCGTGTGTTTTTAACATACTTGTTTCGTATAGCAACTTGCCCCATTTAATTTAATATTTACGTTGTTAATCAGGTTAGTAGCTAGCTGGATTGCTAAATTAGCTTAGCACCAGGCTAGCCGTTAATGTTAACGAGCTAACATCCCTGACCATGAGCTCACTAAGCTACTCCCCCCCCCCCCCGCTAAAGAAGAAGAGGTCTGATGGACGGAGAAAGAAGCTTTGAACAGTGTCGTGAAAGAAGAAGAGGAGGAGGATGTTACAGTAAAAGGAGAGGAAGAACGTCCGTCTGGGCCGGCAGCCTTGCGAGGGTTAACGCGCTTAAATGTCTTACTCAAATGCCATAATGACATTATAATGAATACAGTATGTGTCGATATGACAGCAGTCAAATATAGTCAGTTATTGTCAGCTCGTGCTTACATGGTACATGGTGTTCATGCAACGACATCGGTTGGAGCATGTCCATGTCACCTGAACAACGACATCGGTTGGAGCATGTCCATGTCACCTGAACAACGGCATCGGTTGGAGCATGTCCATGTCACCTGAACGACGACATCGGTTGGAGCATGTCCATGTCACCCGAACGAAGACATCGGTTGGAGCACGTCCATCTCACCTGAACGACGACATCGGTTGGAGCACGTCCATGTCACCTGAACGACGACATCGGTTGGAGCACGTCCATGTCACCTGAACGAAGACATCGGTTGGAGCACGTCCATGTCACCTGAACAAAGACATCGGTTGGAGCACGTCCATGTCACCTGAACGAAGACATCGGTTGGAGCATGTCCATGTCACATAAACAACGACATCGGTTGGAGCACGTCCATGTCACATAAACAATGAAAGCTTGTGAGTGCATTGCTGAGTGATGACATTTTATGCTGATAATAGTTCCGTAACATTGTCACCATCTTGTTCTGTCCAAACGGTGCCCTCTCTTCCTGTCTCACCGTTTTCATTTGGTCGTGGCGCAGGCTTCTGCTCATTTTATGCTGATAATAGTTCCGTAACATTGTCACCATCTTTGTTCTGTCCAAATGGTGCCGTCTCGTCCTCTCTTCCTGTCTCACCGTTGTTATTTGGTCGTGGCACAGGCATCTGCTCAGTGTTACTCACATTTCTGCCTCTCAGAGGTGTAGGTCAGAGGTTAAGAATCAGAAGAATAATCATCAGAGATGGCTTGATTCATTTCTTCCCCGCCATCCGAGTAGTTTTCGTTCAGATTTGGTAAGTTAGACACACTCTCACTGTGGACTCCAAGTAGACCAGAGTAGACTGATAGGACTGCTGTTCTTCATTCACAATTGGTGATTAAATAACTATCTTCCCCTCGCTCATCAACTCACCCGTTCTCCCCCTTTCTCCCCCACAATACTTTACTTCATTCATTTAATCCGATGTTCTACGTCTGAATAGAGGTTAGGTTCAGTTTGGAAGAAATGATTGGGGATGATTATCAACTAGTCACGTCCCTTTAACCTGTCAGGAGGAGGGGAGGAGCTATTGATTACCACCAGTAAGTACTACCTGAATAACAGGAACCTCTGTTAGCCCAATAATGGACTTTAACCTGTCAGGAGAAGGAGAGGAGCTATTGATTACCACCAGTAAGTACTACCTGAATAACAGGAACCTCTGTTAGCCCAATAATGGACTTTAACCTGTCAGGAGAAGGGGAGGAGCTATTGATTACCACCAGTAAGTACTACCTGAATAACAGGAACCTCTGTTAGCCCAATAATGGTCTTTAACCTGTCAGGAGAAGGAGAGGAGCTATTGATTACCACCAGTAAGTACTACATTTACATAAGTATTCAGACCCTTTACTCAGTATTTTGTTGAAGCACCTTTGGCAGCGATTACAGCCTCGAGTCTTCTTGGGTATGCCGCTACAAGCTTGGCACACCTGTATTTGTAGAGTTTCTCCCATTCTTCTCTGCACATCCTCTCAAGCTCTGTCAGGTTGGATGGGGAGCGTCACTGCACAGCTATTTTCAGATCTCTCCAGAGGTGTTTGATCGGGTTCAAGTCCGGGCTCTGTCTGGGCCACTCAAGGACATTCAGAGACTTGTCCCGAAGCCACTCCTGGGTTGTCTTGGCTGTGTGCTTAGGGTCGTTGTCCTGTTGGAAAGATGAACCTTCACCCCAGTCTGAGGTCCTGAGCGCTCTGGAGCAGGTTTTCATCAAGGATCTCTCTGTACTTTGCTCCGTTCACCTTTCCCTCGATCCTGACTAGTCTCCCAGTCCCTGCCTCTGAAAAACATCCCCATAGCATGATGCTGCCACCACCATGCTTCACCGCAGTGATGGTGCCAGGTTTCCTCCAGACGTGACGCTTGGCATTCAGGCCAAAGAGTTCAATCTTAGTTTCATCAGACCAGAGAATCTTGTTTCTCATGGTCTGAGAGTCCTTTAGGTTCCTTTTGGCAAACTCCAAGCGGGCTGTCATGTGTCTTTAACTAAGAAGTGGCTTCCATTTGGCCACTCTACCATAAAGGCCCGATTGGTGGACTGCTGCAGAGATGGTTGTCCTTCTGTAAGATTCTCCCATCTTCACAGAGGAACTCTGTCAGAGTGACCATTGGGTTCTTGGTCACCTCCCTGACAAAGGCCCTTCTCCGATTGGTCAGTTTGGCCGGGCGGCCAGCTCTAGGAAGAATCTTGGTGGTTCCAAACTAATTCCATTTAAGAATGATGGAGGCCACTGTGGTCTTTGATACCTTCAATGCTGCCGAAATGCTTTGGTACCCTTCCCCAAATCTATGCCTCGACACAATCCTGTCTCAGAGCTCTATGGACAATTCCTTCAACCTCATGGCTTGGTTTTTGCACTGTCAACTGTGGGGCCTTGTATAGACAATGAAGTTGTAGAAACATCTCAAGGATGATCAGTGAAAACAGGATGCATCAAAACTCAATTTTGAGTCTCATAGCAAAGTGTCGGAATACTTACAGTACCAGTCAAAAGTTTGAACACACCTACTCGTTGCAGGGTTTTTCTTTATTTTTACTATTTTCTACATTGTAGAATATTAGTGAAGACATCAAAACTATGAAATAACACATATGGAATCATGTAGTAACCAAAAAACGAAACTAATCAAAATATATTTTATATTTCAGATTCTTCAAAGTAGCCACCTTTTGCCATGATAACAGCTTTGCACACTCTTGGCATTGTTGGTAGAGAGGTAGTTCTGTAGTTGTATACAGCCAGACTGGAAGGGTTCATGCAGATTGTTGGTAGAGAGGTAGTTCTGTAGTTGTATCTAGCCAGACTGGAAGGGTTCATGCAGATTGTTGGTAGAGAGGTAGTTCTGTAGTATTTAGTCAGACTAGAAGGGTTCATGCAGGTTGTTGGTAGAGAGGTAGTTCTGTAGTTGTATACAGTCAG
This sequence comes from Salmo trutta, assembly GCF_901001165.1. Lineage (NCBI taxonomy): Eukaryota > Metazoa > Chordata > Actinopteri > Salmoniformes > Salmonidae > Salmo > Salmo trutta. The sequence continues at coordinate 356,200 of NW_021822351.1, read as the reverse complement.
ACTAGAAGGGTTCATGCAGAGTGTTGGTAGAGAGGTAGTTCTGTAGTATCTAGCCAGACTAGAAGGGTTCATGCAGAGTGTTGGTAGAGAGGTAGTTCTGTAGTTGTATACAGCCAGACTAGAAGGGTTCATGCAGGTTGTTGGTAGAGAGGTAGTTCTGTCGTATCTAGCCAGACTAGAAGGGTTCATGCAGGTTGTTGGTAGAGAGGTAGTTCTGTAGTATCTAGCCAGACTAGAAGGGTTCATGCAGATTGTTGGTAGAGAGGTAGTTCTGTAGTATCTAGCCAGACTAGAAGGGTTCATGCAGATTGTTGGTAGAGAGGTAGTTCTGTAGTATCTAGTCAGTCTAGAAGGGTTCATGCAGGTTGTTGGTAGAGAGGTAGTTATGTAGTATCTAGCCAGACTAGAAGGGTTCATGCAGATTGTTGGTAGAGAGGTAGTTCTGTAGTTGTATACAGCCAGACTAGAAGGGTTCATGCAGAGTGTTGGTAGAGAGGTAGTTCTGTAGTTGTATACAGCCAGACTAGAAGGGTTCATGCAGGTTGTTGGTAGAGAGGTAGTTCTGTAGTATCTAGCCAGACTAGAAGGGTTCATGCAGGTTGTTGGTAGAGAGGTAGTTCTGTAGTATCTAGCCAGACTAGAAGGGTTCATGCAGATTGTTGGTAGAGAGGTAGTTCTGTAGTATCTAGCCAGACTGGAAGGGTTCATGCAGGTTGTTGGTAGAGAGGTAGTTCTGTAGTTGTATACAGTCAGACTGGAAGGGTTCATGCAGGTTGTTGGTAGAGAGGTAGTTCTGTAGTATCTAGCCAGACTAGAAGGGTTCATGCAGATTGTTCGTAGAGACGTAGTTCTGTAGTATCTAGCCAGACTAGAAGGGTTCATGCAGATTGTTGGTAGAGAGGAAGTTCTGTAGTATCTAGCCAGACTAGAAGGGTTCATGCAGATTGTTGGTAGAGAGGTAGTTCTGTAGTATCTAGTCAGTCTAGAAGGGTTCATGCAGGTTGTTGGTAGAGAGGTAGTTCTGTAGTATCTAGCCAGACTAGAAGGGTTCATGCAGATTGTTGGTAGAGAGGTAGTTCTGTAGTTGTATACAGCCAGACTAGAAGGGTTCATGCAGAGTGTTGGTAGAGAGGTAGTTCTGTAGTTGTATACAGCCAGACTAGAAGGGTTCATGCAGGTTGTTGGTAGAGAGGTAGTTCTGTAGTATCTAGCCAGACTAGAAGGGTTCATGCAGGTTGTTGGTAGAGAGGTAGTTCTGTAGTATCTAGCCAGACTAGAAGGGTTCATGCAGATTGTTGGTAGAGAGGTAGTTCTGTAGTATCTAGCCAGACTGGAAGGGTTCATGCAGGTTGTTGGTAGAGAGGTAGTTCTGTAGTATCTAGCCAGACTAGAAGGGTTCATGCAGAGTGTTGGTAGAGATGTAGTTCTGTAGTATCTAGCCAGACTGGAAGGGTTCATGCAGGTTGTTGGTAGAGAGGTAGTTCTGTAGTTGTATACAGTCAGACTGGAAGGGTTCATGCAGGTTGTTGGTAGAGAGTTAGTTCTGTAGTATCTAGCCAGACTAGAAGGGTTCATGCAGATTGTTCGTAGAGACGTAGTTCTGTAGTATCTAGCCAGACTAGAAGGGTTCATGCAGATTGTTGGTAGAGAGGTAGTTCTGTAGTATCTAGCCAGACTAGAAGGGTTCATGCAGGTTGTTGGTAGAGAGGTAGTTCTGTAGTTGTATACAGTCAGACTAGAAGGGTTCGTGCAGAGTGTTGGTAGAGAGGTAGTTCTGTAGTATCTAGCCAGACTAGAAGGGTTCATGCAGATTGTTGGTAGAGAGGTAGTTCTGTAGTATCTAGCCAGACTGGAAGGGTTCATGCAGGTTGTTGGTAGAGAGGTAGTTCTGTAGTATCTTGTCAGACTAGAAGGGTTCATGCAGATTGTTGGTAGAGAGGTAGTTCTGTAGTATCTAGCCAGACTGGAAGGGTTCACGCAGGTTGTTGGTAGAGAGGTAGTTCTGTAGTATCTAGCCAGACTGGAAGGGTTCATGCAGATTGTTGGTAGAGAGGTAGTTCTGTAGTATCTAGCCAGACTAGAAGGGTTCATGCGGATTGTTGGTAGAGAGGTAGTTCTGTAGTATCTAACCAGACTAGAAGGGTTCATGCAGGTTGTTGGTAGAGAGGTAGTTCTGTAGTTGTATACAGCCAGACTGGAAGGGTTCATGCAGGTTGTTGGTAGAGAGGTAGTTCTGTAGTTGTATACAGTCAGACTGGAAGGGTTCATGCAGGTTGTTGGTAGAGAGGTAGTTATGTAGTATCTAGCCAGACTAGAAGGGTTCATGCAGATTGTTGGTAGAGAAGTAGTTCTGTAGTATCTAGCCAGACTAGAAGGGTTCATGCAGATTGTTGGTAGAGAGGTAGTTCTGTAGTTGTATACAGCCAGACTAGAAGGGTTCATGCAGATTGTTGGTAGAGGCAGTTCTGTAGTATCTAGCCAGACTAGAAGGCTTCATGCAGATTGTTGGTAGAGGCAGTTCTGTAGTATCTAGTCAGACTAGAAGGGTTCATGCAGGTTGTTGGTAGAGAGGTAGTTCTGTAGTATCTAGCCAGACTAGAAGGGTTCATGCAGATTGTTGGTAGAGAGGTAGTTCTGTAGTTGTATAAAGCCAGACTAGAAGGGTTCATGCAGATTGTTGGTAGAGGCAGTTCTGTAGTATACAGCCAGACTAGAAGGGTTCATGCAGATTGTTGGTAGAGGCAGTTCTGTAGTATCTAGCCAGACTGGAAGGGTTCATGCAGGTTGTTGGTAGAGAGGTAGTTCTGTAGTATCTAGCCAGACTAGAAGGGTTCATGCAGATTGTTGGTAGAGAGGTAGTTCTGTAGTATCTAGCCAGACTAGAAGGGTTCATGCAGGTTGTTGGTAGAGAGGTAGTTCTGTAGTATCTAGCCAGACTAGAAGGGTTCATGCAGGTTGTTGGTAGAGAGGTAGTTCTGTAGTTGTATACAGTCAGACTAGAAGGGTTCATGCAGGTTGTTGGTAGAGAGGTAGTTCTGTAGTTGTATACAGTCAGACTAGAAGGGTTCATGCAGGTTGTTGGTAGAGAGGTAGTTCTGTAGTATCTAGCCAGACTATAAGGGTTCATGCAGGTTGTTGGTAGAGAGGTAATTCTGTAGTATCTAGCCAGACTGGAAGGGTTCATGCAGGTTGTTGGTAGAGAGGTAGTTCTGTAGTTTCTAGCCAGACTAGAAGGGTTCATGCAGGTTGTTGGTAGAGAGGTAGTTCTGTAGTATCTAGCCAGACTAGAAGGGTTCATGCAGGTTGTTGGTAGAGAGGTAGTTCTGTAGTATCTAGCCAGACTAGAAGGGTTCATGCAGATTGTTGGTAGAGAGGTAGTTCTGTAGTATCTAGTCAGACTGGAAGGGTTTATGCAGAGTGTTAGTAGAGAGGTAGTTCTGTAGTATCTAGCCAGACGAGAAGGGTTCATGCAGGTTGTTGGTAGAGAGGTAGTTCTGTAGTATCTAGCCAGACTGGAAGGGTTCATGCAGGTTGTTGGTAGAGAGGTAGTTCTGTAGTATCTAGCCAGACTAGAAGGGTTCATGCAGATTGTTGGTAGAGAGGTAGTTCTGTAGTATCTATCCAGACTAGAAGTGTTCATGCAGGTTGTTGGTAGAGAGGTAGTTCTGTAGTATCTAGTCAGACTAGAAGGGTTCATGCAGGTTGTTGGTAGAGGTAGTTCTGTAGTATCTAGCCAGACTAGAAGGGTTCATGCAGGTTGTTGGTAGAGAGGTAGTTCTGTAGTATCTAGCCAGACTGGAAGGGTTCATGCAGGTTGTTGGTAGAGGCAGTTCTGTAGTATCTAGTCAGACTGGAAGGGTTTCATGCAGATTGTTGGTAGAAAGGTAGTTCTGTAGTATCTAGCCAGACTAGAAGGGTTCATGCAGGTTGTTGGTAGAGAGGTAGTTCTGTAGTATCTAGTCAGACTAGAAGGGTTCATGCAGGTTGTTGGTAGAGGTAGTTCTGTAGTATCTAGCCAGACTAGAAGGGTTCATGCAGGTTGTTGGTAGAGAGGTAGTTCTGTAGTATCTAGCCAGACTAGAAGGGTTCATGCAGGTTGTTGGTAGAGGCAGTTCTGTAGTATCTAGTCAGACTGGAAGGGTTCATGCAGATTGTTGGTAGAGAGGTAGTTCTGTAGTATCTAGCCAGACTAGAAGGGTTCATGCAGGTTGTTGGTAGAGGCAGTTCTGTAGTATCTAGTCAGACTAGAAGGGTTCATGCAGGTTGTTGGTAGAGAGGTAGTTCTGTAGTATCTAGCCAGACTAGAAGGGTTCATGCAGGTTGTTGGTAGAGAGGTAGTTCTGTAGTGTCTAGGCAGACTAGAAGGGTTCATGCAGATTGTTGGTAGAGAGGTAGTTCTGTAGTATCTAGCCAGACTAGAAGGGTTCATGCAGGTTGTTGGTAGAGAGGTAGTTCTGTAGTATCTAGTCAGACTAGAAGGGTTCATGCAGGTTGTTGGTAGAGAGGTAGTTCTGTAGTATCTAGCCAGACTAGAAGGGTTCATGCAGATTGTTGGTAGAGGTAGTTCTGTAGTATCTAGTCAGACTAGAAGGGTTCATGCAGGTTGTTGGTAGAGAGGTAGTTCTGTAGTATCTAGCCAGACTAGAAGGGTTCATGCAGGTTGTTGGTAGAGAGGTAGTTCTGTAGTGTCTAGGCAGACTAGAAGGGTTCATGCAGATTGTTGGTAGAGAGGTAGTTCTGTAGTATCTAGCCAGACTAGAAGGGTTCATGCAGGTTGTTGGTAGAGAGGTAGTTCTGTAGTATCTAGTCAGACTAGAAGGGTTCATGCAGGTTGTTGGTAGAGAGGTAGTTCTGTAGTATCTAGCCAGACTAGAAGGGTTCATGCAGATTGTTGGTAGAGGTAGTTCTGTAGTATCTAGTCAGACTAGAAGGGTTCATGCAGATTGTTGGTAGAGAGGCAGTTCTGTAGTATCTAGTCAGACTAGAAGGGTTCATGCAGGTTGTTGGTAGAGAGGCAGTTCTGTAGTATCTAGTCAGACTAGAAGGGTTCATGCAGGTTGTTGGTAGAGAGGCAGTTCTGTAGTATCTAGTCAGACTAGAAGGGTTCATGCAGGTTGTTGGTAGAGAGGTAGTTCTGTAGTATCTAGCCAGACTAGAAGGGTTCATGCAGATTGTTGGTAGAGAGGCAGTTCTGTAGTATCTAGCCAGACTAGAAGGGTTCATGCAGGTTGTTGGTAGAGAGGTAGTTCTGTAGTATCTAGCCAGACTAGAAGGGTTCATGTAGGTTGTTGGTAGAGAGGTAGTTCTGTAGTATCTAGCCAGACTAGAAGGGTTCATGCAGATTGTTGGTAGAGGTAGTTCTGTAGTATCTAGCCAGACTAGAAGGGTTCATGCAGATTGTTGGTAGAGGTAGTTCTGTAGTATCTAGTCAGACTAGAAGGGTTCATGCAGGTTGTTGGTAGAGAGGTAGTTCTGTAGTATCTAGTCAGACTAGAAGGGTTCATGCAGGTTGTTGGTAGAGAGGTAGTTCTGTAGTATCTAGTCAGACTAGAAGGGTTCATGCAGGTTGTTGGTAGAGAGGTAGTTCTGTAGTATCTAGTCAGACTAGAAGGGTTCATGCAGGTTGTTGGTAGAGAGGCAGTTCTGTAGTATCTAGTCAGACTAGAAGGGTTCATGCAGGTTGTTGGTAGAGAGGTAGTTCTGTAGTTGTATAAAGCCAGACTAGAAGGGTTCATGCAGATTGTTGGTAGAGGCAGTTCTGTAGTATACAGCCAGACTAGAAGGGTTCATGCAGATTGTTGGTAGAGGCAGTTCTGTAGTATCTAGCCAGACTGGAAGGGTTCATGCAGGTTGTTGGTAGAGAGGTAGTTCTGTAGTATCTAGCCAGACTAGAAGGGTTCATGCAGATTGTTGGTAGAGAGGTAGTTCTGTAGTATCTAGCCAGACTAGAAGGGTTCATGCAGGTTGTTGGTAGAGAGGTAGTTCTGTAGTATCTAGCCAGACTAGAAGGGTTCATGCAGGTTGTTGGTAGAGAGGTAGTTCTGTAGTTGTATACAGTCAGACTAGAAGGGTTCATGCAGGTTGTTGGTAGAGAGGTAGTTCTGTAGTTGTATACAGTCAGACTAGAAGGGTTCATGCAGGTTGTTGGTAGAGAGGTAGTTCTGTAGTATCTAGCCAGACTATAAGGGTTCATGCAGGTTGTTGGTAGAGAGGTAGTTCTGTAGTATCTAGCCAGACTGGAAGGGTTCATGCAGGTTGTTGGTAGAGAGGTAGTTCTGTAGTTTCTAGCCAGACTAGAAGGGTTCATGCAGGTTGTTGGTAGAGAGGTAGTTCTGTAGTATCTAGCCAGACTAGAAGGGTTCATGCAGGTTGTTGGTAGAGAGGTAGTTCTGTAGTATCTAGCCAGACTAGAAGGGTTCATGCAGATTGTTGGTAGAGGTAGTTCTGTAGTATCTAGCCAGACTAGAAGGGTTCATGCAGATTGTTGGTAGAGAGGTAGTTCTGTAGTATCTAGTCAGACTGGAAGGGTTTATGCAGAGTGTTAGTAGAGAGGTAGTTCTGTAGTATCTAGCCAGACGAGAAGGGTTCATGCAGGTTGTTGGTAGAGAGGTAGTTCTGTAGTATCTAGCCAGACTGGAAGGGTTCATGCAGGTTGTTGGTAGAGAGGTAGTTCTGTAGTATCTAGCCAGACTAGAAGGGTTCATGCAGATTGTTGGTAGAGAGGTAGTTCTGTAGTATCTATCCAGACTAGAAGGGTTCATGCAGGTTGTTGGTAGAGAGGTAGTTCTGTAGTATCTAGTCAGACTAGAAGGGTTCATGCAGGTTGTTGGTAGAGGTAGTTCTGTAGTATCTAGCCAGACTAGAAGGGTTCATGCAGGTTGTTGGTAGAGAGGTAGTTCTGTAGTATCTAGCCAGACTAGAAGGGTTCATGCAGGTTGTTGGTAGAGGCAGTTCTGTAGTATCTAGTCAGACTGGAAGGGTTTCATGCAGATTGTTGGTAGAGAGGTAGTTCTGTAGTATCTAGCCAGACTAGAAGGGTTCATGCAGGTTGTTGGTAGAGAGGTAGTTCTGTAGTATCTAGTCAGACTAGAAGGGTTCATGCAGGTTGTTGGTAGAGGTAGTTCTGTAGTATCTAGCCAGACTAGAAGGGTTCATGCAGGTTGTTGGTAGAGAGGTAGTTCTGTAGTATCTAGCCAGACTAGAAGGGTTCATGCAGGTTGTTGGTAGAGGCAGTTCTGTAGTATCTAGTCAGACTGGAAGGGTTCATGCAGATTGTTGGTAGAGAGGTAGTTCTGTAGTATCTAGCCAGACTAGAAGGGTTCATGCAGGTTGTTGGTAGAGGCAGTTCTGTAGTATCTAGCCAGACTAGAAGGGTTCATGCAGATTGTTGGTAGAGAGGCAGTTCTGTAGTATCTAGTCAGACTAGAAGGGTTCATGCAGGTTGTTGGTAGAGAGGTAGTTCTGTAGTATCTAGCCAGACTAGAAGGGTTCATGCAGGTTGTTGGTAGAGAGGTAGTTCTGTAGTGTCTAGGCAGACTAGAAGGGTTCATGCAGATTGTTGGTAGAGAGGTAGTTCTGTAGTATCTAGCCAGACTAGAAGGGTTCATGCAGGTTGTTGGTAGAGAGGTAGTTATGTAGTATCTAGTCAGACTAGAAGGGTTCATGCAGGTTGTTGGTAGAGAGGTAGTTCTGTAGTATCTAGCCAGACTAGAAGGGTTCATGCAGATTGTTGGTAGAGGTAGTTCTGTAGTATCTAGTCAGACTAGAAGGGTTCATGCAGATTGTTGGTAGAGAGGCAGTTCTGTAGTATCTAGTCAGACTAGAAGGGTTCATGCAGGTTGTTGGTAGAGAGGCAGTTCTGTAGTATCTAGTCAGACTAGAAGGGTTCATGCAGGTTGTTGGTAGAGAGGCAGTTCTGTAGTATCTAGTCAGACTAGAAGGGTTCATGCAGGTTGTTGGTAGAGAGGTAGTTCTGTAGTATCTAGCCAGACTAGAAGGGTTCATGCAGATTGTTGGTAGAGAGGCAGTTCTGTAGTATCTAGCCAGACTAGAAGGGTTCATGCAGGTTGTTGGTAGAGAGGTAGTTCTGTAGTATCTAGCCAGACTAGAAGGGTTCATGTAGGTTGTTGGTAGAGAGGTAGTTCTGTAGTATCTAGCCAGACTAGAAGGGTTCATGCAGATTGTTGGTAGAGGTAGTTCTGTAGTATCTAGCCAGACTAGAAGGGTTCATGCAGATTGTTGGTAGAGGTAGTTCTGTAGTATCTAGTCAGACTAGAAGGGTTCATGCAGGTTGTTGGTAGAGAGGTAGTTCTGTAGTATCTAGTCAGACTAGAAGGGTTCATGCAGGTTGTTGGTAGAGAGGTAGTTCTGTAGTATCTAGTCAGACTAGAAGGGTTCATGCAGGTTGTTGGTAGAGAGGTAGTTCTGTAGTATCTAGTCAGACTAGAAGGGTTCATGCAGGTTGTTGGTAGAGAGGTAGTTCTGTAGTATCTAGTCAGACTAGAAGGGTTCATGCAGATTGTTGGTAGAGGTAGTTCTGTAGTATCTAGCCAGACTAGAAGGGTTCATGCAGGTTGTTGGTAGAGAGGTAGTTCTGTAGTATCCAGCCAGACTAGAAGGGTTCATGCAGGTTGTTGGTAGAGAGGTAGTTCTGTAGTATCTAGTCAGACTAGAAGGGTTCATGCAGATTGTTGGTAGAGGTAGTTCTGTAGTATCTAGCCAGACTAGAAGGGTTCATGCAGGTTGTTGGTAGAAAGGTAGTTCTGTAGTATCTAGCCAGACTGGAAGGGTTCATGCAGGTTGTTGGTAGAGAGGTAGTTCTGTAGTATCTAGCCAGACTAGAAGGGTTCACGCAGGTTGTTGGTAGAGAGGTAGTTCTGTAGTATCTAGCCAGACTAGAAGTGTTCATGCAGATTGTTGGTAGAGAGGTAGTTCTGTAGTATCTAGCCAGACTAGAAGGGTTCATGCAGGTTGTTGGTAGAGAGGTAGTTCTGTAGTATCTAGCCAGACTAGAAGGGTTCATGCAGGTTGTTGGTAGAGAGGTAGTTCTGTAGTTGTATACAGTCAGACTAGAAGGGTTCATGCAGGTTGTTGGTAGAGAGGTAGTTCTGTAGTTGTATACAGTCAGACTAGAAGGGTTCATGCAGGTTGTTGGTAGAGAGGTAGTTCTGTAGTGTCTAGCCAGTCTAGAAGGGTTCATGCAGGTTGTTGGTAGAGAGTTAGTTCTGTAGTATCTAGCCAGACTAGAAGGGTTCATGCAGGTTGTTGGTAGAGAGGTAGTTCTGTAGTATCTAGCCAGACTAGAAGGTTTCATGCAAGTTGGTGGTAGAGAGGTAGTTCTGTAGTATCTAGCCAGACTAGAAGGGTTCATGCAGGTTGTTGGTAGAGAGGTAGTTCTGTAGTATCTAGCCAGACTAGACGGGTTCATGCAGATTGTTGGTAGAGAGGTAGTTCTGTAGTATCTAGCCAGACTAGAAGGGTTCATGCAGGTTGTTGGTAGAGAGGTTGTTCTGTACTTCAAGGACCTTTGCCAGATCATCATCGTCAATAGTAAAGTCATTGTTGTAAAGTTTATGTAGTCGACATGTCAGCAAGTCGGACACTTTCTATCCCCAAAATGCATCACTCTTTGAAAGGTGGTGACTTGACAACAGTGATTCGCTTGTAACAGCCCATTGCCATAACATGTGCAACTACCTGTCCAGGCATTGTAAGCTCTGTCAGGTGTCAGCAACGTCTGAGCAGATGAACACTGCCGAAGACTGCAGGTGGGGGCATTTAAAGAGCTAGCCCCACCCCTCTCAGGTGAATGAGGTGGACTGAGGTGTGGCAACCAATAATGCTGTGTTTGCAAATACCAGTTGGATGGCCGTTCAAGTGGACTTTTCCCAGTCGTATGTGGTAAATTCCCACTTGGTTATGAATGCAGCGTACTGATAACTAACCCCAGATTTATCATTGGCGTTGTTTCCAATGGGAGCAAAGTTGTATCGTGCTTCACATTCATCACACATGACATAGCTATCATCCTCTTTTACCACTTCAGCAAATCTTTCCCAAACATTACTTTTGTGACCCTCCCTCCTCTTTATTTTCAACTCTCCATTTCGCAGTTTTTCTTAATAAATTAAACAAACAATTATCTGTTCATTTCACTGAATGACAAAATAGTAGGATAGTATGTTTTAAATTGTCATGACGTCTAATCAATCTAATAAGTATCTAATGAAATAGATGGGGGGGAAAACGTTCTGAAAATGAAATAAACGTATGACACCAGTCTGCAGATGACGATGTGCTTCTTTGAGGCGACGCTACCAGCGTGACGTGTAATCTAGAAGACGGGACGCTTCTTCAACAACAGCAGCTAGTCAGCCACCTCCGTAGCAACTGACATTATATTGTCAAGATTGGAGTTCAATCCTTAACTAGGTCTTAATTTTGTTAAACATTTTATTAATTAAGCAGACACAGCTCCACTTACATTAGTGTGTGCATACATTTTCGTACTGGTCCCCCGCGGGTATCAAACCAACAACCCTCGCGTTGCGTGCGCCATGCTTTACCAACTGAGCTACACGGAACTATTCTAACAGTATGTATTCATAATGTACATATTCACATGTAGCTACAGGTCTGCATTAAACTATTCTAACAGTATGTATTCATAATGTACATATTCACATGAAGCTACAGGTCTGCATTAAACTATTCTAACAGTAAGTATTCATAATGTTCATATTCACATGTAGCTACAGGTCTGCATTAAACTATTCTAACAGTATGTATTCATAATGTTCATATTCACATGAAGCTACAGGTCTGCATTAAACTATTCTAACAGTATGTATTCATAATGTACATATTCACATGAAGCTACAGGTCTGCATTAAACTATTCTAACAGTATGTATTCATAATGTTCATATTCACATGTAGCTACAGGTCTGCATTAAACTATTCTAACAGTATGTATTCATAATGTTCATATTCACATGTAGCTACAGGTCTGCATTAAACTATTCTAACAGTATGTATTCATAATGTTCATATTCACATGTAGCTACAGGTCTGCATTAAACTATTCTAACAGTAAGTATTCATAATGTTCATATTCACATGTAGCTACAGGTCTGCATTAAACTATTCTAACAGTATGTATTCATAATGTTCATATTCACATGTAGCTACAGGTCTGCATTAAACTATTCTAACAGTATGTATTCATAATGTTCATATTCACATGAAGCTACAGGTCTGCATTAAACTATTCTAACAGTATGTATTCATAATGTACATATTCACATGTAGCTACAGGTCTGCATTATTAAACTATTCTAACAGTATGTATTCATAATGTACATATTCACATGAAGCTACAGGTCTGCATTAAACTATTCTAACAGTAAGTATTCATAATGTTCATATTCACATGTAGCTACAGGTCTGCATTAAACTATTCTAACAGTATGTATTCATAATGTACATATTCACATGTAGCTACAGGTCTGCATAGACGAACGTTTTGGCTGTAAGAAGTCAGACAAAACATATTTGCTCATCTTTAAATGAATAAACAATGTAGTGAATATTTTTTCTAAACTGCGTTACCCATTCCAGTCAGCTGACGGCGATATGCGTCTTCAGATGGTGACGTCATATCTAGTGGACTAATCGACACCGGATGCTGTTTCAACAACACGGATACTGACTCATTCAACCACCTCCGTAGCCTGGTAGCCAACATACAACCGAAAACAAGCTCTTTGGACCATTTTTCTGTATGTTGATCTCGGTGTTTTTAACACAATCCTCTTTACGTATCTACTATTTAACTTAAAGTAATTTGCTTGTTAAATTTACAAATGTGTTGATTATACTAAGTCTAGCACTAAGCTTATCGCTAATGCTAGCTAGCCCGACCATGAGGGCACTAAGCTACTCTCCTGATAAAGAAGAGGTCTGCTGCACGGAGAAAGAAGCTCTGGGGCTGAACATTGTCATGAACGAAGAGGAGGAGGAGGATGTTTCAGTAAAAGGAGAGGAAGAAGCTTTCAGAATGAAAGAGGAAGAAGAAGAGGCTATCAGTATCACATTGAAAGAAGAGGATGTTACAGTGGAAGAAGAGGAAGAACCTTTTAGAGTGAAAGAGGAAAAGGGGATAGAGGCTGTCACAGTGAAAGAAGAGGAGGTGATAGAGGCTGTCACAGTGGAAGAAGAGGAGGGGATAGAGGCTGTCACAGTGGAAGAAGAGGAGGTAATAGAGGCTGTCACAGTGAAAGAAGAGGAGGGGATAGAGGCTGTCACAGTGAAAGAAGAGGAGGGGATAGAGGCTGTCACAGTGGAAGAAGAGGAGGGGATAGAGGCTGTCACAGTGGAAGAAGAGGAGGGGATAGAGGCTGTCACAGTGAAAGAAGAGGAGGGGATAGAGGCTGTCACAGTGAAAGAAGAGGAGGGGATAGAGGCTGTCACAGTGAAAGAAGAGGAGGTAGGCGCTTTCAGAATGAAAGAGGAGGATATTATAGTGAAAGAAGAGGAAGAACCTTTTAGAGTGAAAGATGAAGATGGGATAGAAGCTGTCACAGTGGAAGAAGAGGAGGTAGAAGCTTTCAGGATGAAAAAGGAGGAAGAGGAGGCCATAACATTGATAGAAGAAGAGGAGGATGTTTTGGGAGATGAAGGAGAGGAAGAGGAGACTGAAGATCTGATTAACACCAGTGAGTACTGTCTTAAAAACCCAGACAGAAACTCTACAGTTGTTGAACTAATGTGTGGTTTGAAAGCCAAAGGGTCATTGCACTGAAATGTGCTCCTCACCAGAACCCCAAAACTCTCGTTGTGTGTAAACAATGCAAATGTAAACAAACACTGTATTTGACTCAAAACGTGGTTAAAACAATCATTTTGATCTCATGGTCGGTCCTTGCATCACAGCTCTGTCTATGAATTAGAGTTGTTCCATTTCTTCAAACCCTCAGCTACTCTCCCCTATCTGTTTATTAGGACAGTCGAGATATAAAACGCTTACGTACCAATAAGGTGTATGATATTTATGGCTCTACCTTTCTCACTCATTATTATTCATGATCCATTCATGATTATCCCCCCCAAAAAAATATTTGTATTTTATTTAACCAGGCAAGTCAGTTAAGAACATATTCTTATTTACAATTGGGGCCTACCGGGGAACAGTGGGTTGTTCAAGGGCAGAACGACAGATTTTTAACTTGTCTGCTCGGGGATTCGACCCAGCAACATTTCGGTTACTGGCCCAACGCTCTAACCACTAGGCTACCTACCGAACCCATCATGTTAGCATCCACAAAGTGTTAAGAAACATATTCTATTCTTGTGTGACTCATATGACACAATACAGTGAGGGAAAAAAGTATTTGATCCCCTGCTGATTTTGTACGTTTGCCCACTGACAAAGAAATGATCAGTCTATAATTTTAATGGTAGGTTTATTTGAACAGTGAGAGACAGAATAACAACAAAAAAATCCAGAAAAACACATGTCAAAAATGTTATAAAATGATTTGCATTTTAATGAGGGAAATAAGTATTTGACCCCTCTGCAAAACATGACTTAGTACTTGGTAGCAAAACCCTTGTTGGCAATCACAGAGGTCAGACGTTTCTTGTAGTTGGCCACCAGGTTTGCACACATCTCAGGAGGGATTTTGTCCCACTCCTCTTTGCAGGTCTTCTCCAAGTCATTAAGGTTTTGAGGCTGACGTTTGGCAACTCGAACCTTCAGCTCCCTCCACAGATTTTCTATGGGATTAAGGTCTGGAGACTGGCTAGGCCACTCCAGGACCTTAATGTGCTTCTTCTTGAGCCACTCCTTTGTTGCCTTGGCCGTGTGTTTTGGGTCATTGTCATGCTGGAATACCCATCCAGGACCCATTTTCAATGCCCTGGCTGAAGGAAGGAAGTTCTCACCCAAGATTTGATGGTACGTGGCCCCGTCCATCGTCCCTTTGATGCGGTGAAGTTGTCCTGTCCCCTTAGCAGAAAAACACCCCCAAAGCATAATGTTTCCACCTCCATGTTTGATGGTGGGGATGGTGTTCTTGGGGTCATAGGCAGCATTCCTCCTCCAAACACGGCGAGTTGAGTTGATGTCAAAGAGCTCCATTTTGGTCTCATCTGACCACAACACTTTCACCAGTTGTCCTCTGAATCATTCAGATGTTCATTGGCAAACTTCAGACGGGCATGTATATGTGCTTTCTTGAGCAGGGGGACCTTGCGGGCGCTGCAGAATTTCAGTTCTTTCACGGCGTAGTGTGTTACCAATTGTTTTCTTGGTGACAATGATCCCAGCTGCCTTGAGATCATTGACAAGATCCTCCCGTGTAGTTCTGGGCTGATTCCTCACCGTTCTCATGATCATTGCAACTCCACGAGGTGAGATCTTGCATGGAGCCCCAGGCCGAGGGAGATTGACAGTTCTTTTGTGTTTCTTCCATTTGCGAATAATCGCACCAACTGTTCTCACCTTCTCACCAAGCTGCTTGGCGATGGTCTTGTAGCCCATTCCAGCATTATGTAGGTCTACAATCTTGTCCCTGACATCCTTGGAGAGCTCTTTGGTCTTGGCCATGGTGGAGTGTTTGGAATCTGATTGATTGATTGCTTCTGTGGACAGGTGTCTTTTATTCAGGTAACAAACTGAGATTAGGAGCCCTCCCTTTAAGAGTGTGCTCCTAATCTCAGCTCGTCACCTGTATAAAAGACACCTGGGAGCCAGAAATCTTTCTGATTGAGAGGGGGTCAAAAACTTATTTTCCTCATTAAAATGCAAATCAATGTATAACATTTTTGACATGTGTTTTTCAGGATTTTTTTGTTGTTATTCTGTCTCTCACTGTTCAAATAAACCTACCATTAAAATTATAGACTGATCATTTCTTTGTCAGTGGGCAAATGTACAAAATCAGCAGGGGATCAAATACTTTTTTCCCTCACTGTACATTATTTACCGTTGTTAGGTTCTAATTCTCAGAGTGAAAACCCAACGGAAAAAGCTGAACCAGTTTATTCTTCCCAGATGGTCAATCCAGCTGGATTAGACAAAAAACCGCCTCCTACACATCTGTACACACATTGTATCTTTACTGCACTTTACTTCACATTGCTGGACACTAAATAATATGGGCCATAAACTTTTCTTCCTCCCTTAACGTGACCTGACCTCGACCCCCCTTCATCACTAATCCGTGGCTCTCTCCCCTTATCAATGCCTGCCACATGTGACCGCTTCCCTGCACTCAGTCTTTCAGTAGGGTCCCTGATATAATGTAAACGTTATACATTACCCTCTCGCCCTCATGTTCATGAATAAATATATTTCATACTCTCAGAACCCAACACCATTCATTTCTATTGGGTACAACATCATCTGAAACACAACCAAAACAAACTGCAAATGTATCCAACAAGTTTGAAGAGTCACAAGCTTGATGTAATCATTGTGTTCTAGGAATATTGGACCAAATACTTTAATACACATATAAGTGAATTTATCCAAATGCTTATGACGCATTCAAATGGGGGGGACTAGCGACATGAAGTGATTTTATTTATAAATGGTAAAACAGATGCCCTGAAAATACCCTCAAATAAAAGGTGACATTCTCTTCCTTTGTCTCATATGAAACATTTGATCTAAAATGCTGGAGTACAGAGCCACATTAAACGGTTTATCTTCCCTGTCCAGATAAATACATAGAGGAGTACAGAGCCACATTAAACGGTTTATCTTCCCTGTCCAGATAAATACATAGAGGAGTACAGAGCCACATTAAACGGTTTATCTTCCCTGTCCAGATAAATACGTAGAGGAGTACAGAGCCACATTAAACGGTTTATCTTCCCTGTCCAGATAAATACGTAGAGGAGTACAGAGCCACATTAAACGGTTTATCTTCCCTGTCCAGATAAATACGTAGAGGAGTACAGAGCCACATTAAACGGTTTATCTTCCCTGTCCAGATAAATACGTAGAGGAGTACAGAGCCACATTAAACGGTTTATCTTCCCTGTCCAGATAAATACATAGAGGAGTACAGAGCCACATTAAACGGTTTATCTTCCCTGTCCAGATAAATACATAGAGGAGTACAGAGCCACATTAAACGGTTTATCTTCCCTGTCCAGATAAATACATAGAGGAGTACAGAGCCACATTAAACGGTTTATCTTCCCTGTCCAGATAAATACATAGAGGAGTACAGAGCCACATTAAACGGTTTATCTTCCCTGTCCAGATAATACGTAGAGGAGTACAGAGCCACATTAAACGGTTTATCTTCCCTGTCCAGATAAATACGTAGAGGAGTACAGAGCCACATTAAACGGTTTATCTTCCCTGTCCAGATAAATACGTAGAGGAGTACAGAGCCACATTAAACGGTTTATCTTCCCTGTCCAGATAAATACAGTAGAGGAGTACAGAGCCACATTAAACGGTTTATCTTCCCTGTCCAGATAAATACATAGAGGAGTACAGAGCCACATTAAACGGTTTATCTCCCTGTCCAGATAATACATAGAGGAGTACAGAGCCACATAACGGTTTATCTTCCCTGTCCAGATAAATACATAGAGGAGTACAGAGCCACATTAAACGGTTTATCTTCCCTCTCCAGATAAATACGTAGAGGAGTACAGAGCCACATTAAACGGTTTATCTTCCCTGTCCAGATAAATACGTAGAGGAGTACAGAGCCACATTAAACGGTTTATCTTCCCTGTCCAGATAAATACGTAGAGGAGTACAGAGCCACATTAAACGGTTTATCTTCCCTGTCCAGATAAATACGTAGAGGAGTACAGAGCCACATTAAACGGTTTATCTTCCCTGTCCAGATAAATACGTAGAGGAGTACAGAGCCACATTAAACGGTTTATCTTCCCTGTCCAGATAAATACGTAGAGGAGTACAGAGCCACATTAAACGGTTTATCTTCCCTGTCCAGATAAATACGTAGAGGAGTACAGAGCCACATTAAACGGTTTATCTTCCCTGTCCAGATAAATACATAGAGGAGTACAGAGCCACATTAAACGGTTTATCTTCCCTGTCCAGATAAATACGTAGAGGAGTACAGAGCCACATTAAACGGTTTATCTTCCCTGTCCAGATAAATACGTAGAGGAGTACAGAGCCACATTAAACGGTTTATCTTCCCTGTCCAGATAAATACGTAGAGGAGTACAGAGCCACATTAAACGGTTTATCTTCCCTGTCCAGATAAATACGTAGAGGAGTACAGAGCCACATTAAACGGTTTATCTTCCCTGTCCAGATAAATACATAGAGGAGTACAGAGCCACATTAAACGGTTTATCTTCCCTGTCCAGATAAATACATAGAGGAGTACAGAGCCACATTAAACGGTTTATCTTCCCTGTCCAGATAAATACATAGAGGAGTACAGAGCCACATTAAACGGTTTATCTTCCCTCTCCAGATAAATACGTAGAGGAGTACAGAGCCACATTAAACGGTTTATCTTCCCTGTCCAGATAAATACATAGAGGAGTACAGAGCCACATTAAACGGTTTATCTTCCCTGTCCAGATAAATACGTAGAGGAGTACAGAGCCACATTAAACGGTTTATCTTCCCTGTCCAGATAAATACGTAGAGGAGTACAGAGCCACATTAAACGGTTTATCTTCCCTGTCCAGATAAATACGTAGAGGAGTACAGAGCCACATTAAACGGTTTATCTTCCCTGTCCAGATAAATACGTAGAGGAGTACAGAGCCACATTAAACGGTTTATCTTCCCTGTCCAGATAAATACGTAGAGGAGTACAGAGCCACATTAAACGGTTTATCTTCCCTGTCCAGATAAATACATAGAGGAGTACAGAGCCACATTAAACGGTTTATCTTCCCTGTCCAGATAAATACGTAGAGGAGTACAGAGCCACATTAAACGGTTTATCTTCCCTGTCCAGATAAATACGTAGAGGAGTACAGAGCCACATTAAACGGTTTATCTTCCCTGTCCAGATAAATACGTAGAGGAGTACAGAGCCACATTAAACGGTTTATCTTCCCTGTCCAGATAAATACATAGAGGAGTACAGAGCCACATTAAACGGTTTATCTTCCCTGTCCAGATAAATACGTAGAGGAGTACAGAGCCACATTAAACGGTTTATCTTCCCTGTCCAGATAAATACATAGAGGAGTACAGAGCCACATTAAACGGTTTATCTTCCCTGTCCAGATAAATACGTAGAGGAGTATAAATAGTTTGTTTAAGCAATAAGGCCCGTATACCACAGGTATGACAACCTGATCTACATGAATGCAGCTTCCACTTCATTAAAGCCGTTAGATGCAGTTTATCGTAGCGCTCTTCGTTTCATCACAGGTGACAGGTTTTGCACTCCACCGCTCGCTCTATCAGAAAGTAGGATGACCCTCTTTGACCTCACGTAGGTTGAAACACTGCATTTTATTCATTTATAAAGCCCTATTGCAAAAACTCCCATATTACCTGACCTCTTCACTAACCTATAGGAGTAGGAGTTACCATACCCAATCACAGGGATGGAAAAACAGCTAAGTCGTTTCATGTCATTTCAGCAACATGATTTTGTTGACATCTAATTTGATCTGAGAAATGAAGCTAATTGATTGCACCCAAATTGGCCCTTTTGATTCATAATATTCAATAAATATAGTATCCAACATCCGATTGGGATCAAACTTCTTCCAACACTTGAGTAAGACATGAGGAATCCAGTTAAATGGTCAAAAGCTTCCCATGGATCCCCCACCAACCAGGAATGGTCTTAACTAATCCAGATCCCTTCTTTGAAGGGAATAAACCACACGCCGTTTCCTGGACACAGATTAAGCCTAAGAGAAGGACTGAATTGCTTTCATGGAGGACTGAATCAGAGGACAATTTATTTTCATTGTGAGAAAAAAGCTATTGGTTTTCTACCCAAAGTTGGAAAGAAATTGTTGTGATCCATTTAATAAACACAGCAAAATGTATGAAAACTTGTGGCAATAGCAGGAACAGCGGCATCTAGTGGGAAAAAGTGGGTACTTTCACACTTATTTATGGGGCAAAATGCAAGCGACTTTTAAATGATCTGAACAGGAGAAAAAACACCACCAAATTCACTGTGACGACATTGTATTAATTATATATTATATAATAATAATGAATAAATAACACTCCTAGCCACAGCTACAACTTGTCAAACATAGAGAAGGGAGACTGTATACTGGCCATTGGCTTTTACTTTACTCAATGGAGTGGGTAAAGGAGGAGTTAACTGGTGGTTGAACTCATTTCTTTACAACAGAAAATAGAATTCTGGGGTTCCCCTCAACACTTGCAACGAGATTGGTAAAGTATAACTTGTGTGCAGTGTTCAGTGCCTCGTTGTATGCAGTCTGATGATATACCAGGGACTGGGGATGTAGTTAGGTTTGTACAGTCTGCTGATATACCAGGGACTGGGGATGTAGTTAGGTTTGTACAGTCTGATGATATACCAGGGACTGGGGATGCAGTTAGGTTTGTATGCATTCTGATGATATACCAGGGCCTGGGGATGCAGTTAGGTGTGTATACAGTCTGGTGATATACCAGGGACTGGGGATGCAGTTAGGTTTGTATACAGTCTGGTGATATACCAGGGACTGGGGATGCAGTTAGGTTTGTATACAGTCTGATGATATACCAGGGACTGGGGATGCAGTTAGGTGTGTATACAGTCTGGTGATATACAAGGGACTGGGGATGTAGTTAGGTTTGTACAGTCTGGTGATATACCAGGGCCTGGGGATGCAGTTAGGTTTGTACAGTCTGATGATATACCAGGGACTGTGGATGCAGTTAGGTTTGTACAGTCTGGTGATATACCAGGGACTGGGGATGCAGTTAGGTTTATATGCAGTCTGGTGATATACCAGGGACTGGGATGCAGTTAGGTTTGTATGCAGTCGGGTGATATACCAGGGACTGGGGATGCAGTTAGGTTTGTATACAGTATGGTGATATACCAGGGACTGGGGATGCAGTTAGGTTTGTATACAGTATGGTGATATACCAGGGACTGGGGATGCAGTTAGGTTTGTATACAGTCTGGTGATATACCAGGGACTGGGGATGCAGTTAGGTTTGTACAGTCTGGTGATATACCAGGGACTGGGGATGCAGTTAGGTTTGTATGCAGTCTGATGATATACCAGGGACTGGGGATGTAGTTAGGTTTGTACAGTCTGATGATATACCAGGGACTGGGGATGCAGTTAGGATTGTACAGTCTGGTGATATACCAGGGACTGGGGATGCAGTTAGGTTTGTACAGTCTGGTGATATACCAGGGACTGGGGATACAGTTAGGTTTGTATCCAGTCTGATGATATACCAGGAACTGGGGATGTAGTTAGGTTTGTATGTAGTATGGTGATATACCAGGGACTGGGGATGCAGTTAGGTTTGTATGTAGTATGGTGATATACCAGGGACTGGGGATGTAGTTAGGTTTGTACAGTCTGGTGATATACCAGGGCCTGGGGATGCAGTTAGGTTTGTACAGTCTGATGATATACCAGGAACTGGGGATGTAGTTAGGTTTGTACAGTCTGATGATATACCAGGGACTGGGGATGTAGTTAGGTTTGTATGCAGTCTGATGATATACCAGGGACTGGGGATGTAGTTAGGTTTGTACAGTCTGGTGATATACCAGGGACTGTACAGTCTGATGATATACCAGGGACTGGGGATGCAGTTAGGTTTGTACAGTCTGATGATATACCAGGGCCTGGGGATGCAGTTAGGTTTGTACAGTCTGATGATATACCAGGTACTGGGAATGTAGTTAGGTTTGTATGCAGTCTGGTGATATACCAGGGCCTGGGGATGTAGTTAGGTTTGTACAGTCTGATGATATACCAGGGACTGGGGATGCAGTTAGGTTTGTACAGTCTGATGATATACCAGGGACTGGGGATGCAGTTAGGTTTGTATGCAGTCTGGTGATATACCAGGGACTGGGGATGCAGTTAGGTTTGTATACAGTCTGGTGATATACAAGGGACTTTGGATGCAGTTAGGTTTGTACAGTCTGGTGATATACCAGGGACTGGGGATGTAGTTAGGTTTGTATGCAGTCTGGTGATATACCAGGGACTGGGGATGCAGTTAGGTTTGTATGTAGTATGGTGATATACCAGGGACTGGGGATGTAGTTAGGTTTGTACAGTCTGGTGATATACCAGGGACTGGGGATGCAGTTAGGTTTGTACAGTCTGATGATATACCAGGGACTGGGGATGTAGTTAGGTTTGTATGTAGTATGGTGATATACCAGGGACTGGGGATGCAGTTAGGTTTGTACAGTCTGGTGATATACCAGGGACTGGGGATGTAGTTAGGTTTGTATGCAGTCTCGTGATATACCAGGGACTGGGGATGCAGTTAGGTTTGTATGTAGTATGGTGATATACCAGGGACTGGGGATGTAGTTAGGTTTGTACAGTCTGGTGATATACCAGGGCCTGGGGATGTAGTTAGGTTTGTACAGTCTGGTGATATACCAGGGACTGGGGATGCAGTTAGGTTTGTACAGTCTGGTGATATACCAGGGACTGGGGATGTAGTTAGGTTTGTATGTAGTCTGGTGATATACCAGGGCCTGGGGATGTAGTTAGGTTTGTACAGTCTGGTGATATACCAGGGACTGTGGATGCAGTTAGGTTTGTATACAGTCTGCTGATATACCAGGGACTGGGGATGCAGTTAGGTTTGTACAGTCTGGTGATATACCAGGGACTGTACAGTCTGGTGATATACCAGGGCCTGGGGATGTAGTTAGGTTTGTACAGTATGGTGATATACCAGGGACTGGGGATGTATTTAGGTTTGTACAGTCTGGTGATATACCAGGGACTGTACAGTCTGGTGATATACCAGGGACTGGGGATGTAGTTAGGTTTGTATGTAGTCTGGTGATATACCAGGGACTGGGGATGCAGTTAGGTTTGTATGTAGTCTGGTGATATACCAGGGACTGGGGATGCAGTTAGGTTTGTACAGTCTGATGATATACCAGGGACTGGGGATACAGTTAGGTTTGTACAGTCTGATGATATACCAGGGACTGGGGATGCAGTTAGGTTTGTACAGTCTGATGATATACCAGGGACTGGGGATGCAGTTAGGTTTGTACAGTCTGATGATATACCAGGTACTGGGAATGTAGTTAGGTTTGTATGCAGTCTGGTGATATACCAGGGACTGGGGATGCAGTTAGGTTTGTATGCAGTCTGGTGATATACCAGGGCCTGGGGATGCAGTTAGGTTTGTACAGTCTGGTGATATACAAGGGACTTTGGATGCAGTTAGGTTTGTACAGTCTGGTGATATACCAGGGACTGGGGATGTAGTTAGGTTTGTATGCAGTCTGGTGATATACCAGGGACTGGGGATGTAGTTAGGTTTGTATGCAGTCTGGTGATATACCAGGGACTGGGGATGCAGTTAGGTTTGTACAGTCTGGTGATATACCAGGGACTGGGGATGTAGTTAGGTTTGTACAGTCTGATGATATACCAGGGCCTGGGGATGCAGTTAGGTTTGTATACAGTCTGGTGATATACCAGGGACTGGGGATGCAGTTAGGTTTGTACAGTCTGATGATATACCAGGGACTGGGGATGCAGTTAGGTTTGTATGCAGTCTGGTGATATACCAGGGCCTGGGGATGCAGTTAGGTTTGTACAGTCTGGTTATATACCAGGGACTGGGGATGTAGTTAGGTTTGTATACAGTCTGGTGATATACCAGGGACTGGGGATGTAGTTAGGTTTGTATACAGTATGGTGATATACCAGGGACTGGGGATGCTGTTAGGTTTGTACAGTCTGGTGATATACCAGGGACTGGGGATGCAGTTAGGTTTGTATGTAGTATGGTGATATACCAGGGACTGGGGATGCAGTTAGGTTTGTACAGTCTGGTGATATACCAGGGACTGGGGATGTAGTTAGGTTTGTATGCAGTATCGTGATATACCAGGGACTGGGGATGCAGTTAGGTTTGTATACAGTCTGGTGATATACCAGGGACTGGGGATGCAGTTAGGTTTGTATGTAGTATGGTGATATACCAGGGACTGGGGATGCAGTTAGGTTTGAACAGTCTGATGATATACCAGGGACTGGGGATGTAGTTAGGTTTGTACAGTCTGGTGATATACCAGGGACTGGGGATGCAGTTAGGTTTATATGCAGTCTGGTGATATACCAGGGACTGGGGATGTAGTTAGGTTTGTACAGTCTGGTGATATACCAGGGACTGGGGATGTAGTTAGGTTTGTATGTAGTCTGGTGATATACCAGGGCCTGGGGATGTAGTTAGGTTTGTACAGTCTGGTGATATACCAGGGACTGGGGATGTAGTTAGGTTTGTATGTAGTCTGGTGATATACCAGGGCCTGGGGATGTAGTTAGGTTTGTACAGTCTGGTGATATACCAGGGACTGTGGATGCAGTTAGGTTTGTATACAGTCTGCTGATATACCAGGGACTGGGGATGCAGTTGGGTTTGTACAGTCTGGTGATATACCAGGGACTGTACAGTCTGGTGATATACCAGGGACTGGGGATGTATTTAGGTTTGTACAGTCTGGTGATATACCAGGGACTGTACAGTCTGGTGATATACCAGGGACTGGGGATTTAGTTAGGTTTGTATGTAGTCTGGTGATAAACCAGGGACTGGGGATGCAGTTAGGTTTGTACAGTCTGATGATATACCAGGGACTGGGGATACAGTTAGGTTTGTACAGTCTGATGATATACCAGGGACTGGGGATGCAGTTAGGTTTGTACAGTCTGATGATATACCAGGGACTGGGGATGCAGTTAGGTTTGTACAGTCTGATGATATACCAGGTACTGGGAATGTAGTTAGGTTTGTATGCAGTCTGGTGATATACCAGGGACTGGGGATGCAGTTAGGTTTGTACAGTCTGGTGATATACCAGGGACTGGGGATGCAGTTAGGTTTATATGCAGTCTGGTGATATACCAGGGACTGGGATGCAGTTAGGTTTGTATGCAGTCGGGTGATATACCAGGGACTGGGGATGCAGTTAGGTTTGTATACAGTATGGTGATATACCAGGGACTGGGGATGCAGTTAGGTTTGTATACAGTATGGTGATATACCAGGGACTGGGGATGCAGTTAGGTTTGTATACAGTATGGTGATATACCAGGGACTGGGGATGCAGTTAGGTTTGTATACAGTCTTGTGATATACCAGGGACTGGGGATGCAGTTAGGTTTGTATACAGTCTGGTGATATACCAGGGACTGGGGATGCAGTTAGGTTTGTATACAGTCTGGTGATATACCAGGGACTGGGGATGCAGTTAGGTTTGTACAGTCTGGTGATATACCAGGGACTGGGGATGCAGTTAGGTTTGTATGCAGTCTGATGATATACCAGGGACTGGGGATGTAGTTAGGTTTGTACAGTCTGATGATATACCAGGGACTGGGGATGCAGTTAGGATTGTACAGTCTGGTGATATACCAGGGACTGGGGATGCAGTTAGGTTTGTACAGTCTGGTGATATACCAGGGACTGGGGATACAGTTAGGTTTGTATCCAGTCTGATGATATACCAGGAACTGGGGATGTAGTTAGGTTTGTATGCAGTCTGATGATATACCAGGGACTGGGGATGTAGTTAGGTTTGTACAGTCTGGTGATATACCAGGGACTGTACAGTCTGATGATATACCAGGGACTGGGGATGCAGTTAGGTTTGAACAGTCTGATGATATACCAGGGACTGGGGATGCAGTTAGGTTTGTACAGTCTGATGATATACCAGGTACTGGGAATGTAGTTAGGTTTGTATGCAGTCTGGTGATATACCAGGGCCTGGGGATGTAGTTAGGTTTGTATGCAGTCTGGTGATATACCAGGGACTGTACAGTCTGATGATATACCAGGGACTGGGGATGCAGTTAGGTTTGTATGTAGTATGGTGATATACCAGGGACTGGGGATGTAGTTAGGTTTGTACAGTCTGGTGATATACCAGGGACTGGGGATGCAGTTAGGTTTGTACAGTCTGATGATATACCAGGGACTGGGGATGCAGTTAGGTTTGTACAGTCTGATGATATACCAGGGACTGGGGATGTAGTTAGGTTTGTATGCAGTCTGATGATATACCAGGGACTGGGGATGCAGTTAGGTTTCTACAGTCTGATGATATACCAGGGACTGGGGATGTAGTTAGGTTTGTATGTAGTATGGTGATATACCAGGGACTGGGGATGTAGTTAGGTTTGTACAGTCTGGTGATATACCAGGGACTGGGGATGTAGTTAGGTTTGTATGCAGTCTCGTGATATACCAGGGACTGGGGATGCAGTTAGGTTTGTATGTAGTATGGTGATATACCAGGGACTGGGGATGTAGTTAGGTTTGTACAGTCTGGTGATATACCAGGGCCTGGGGATGCAGTTAGGTTTGTACAGTCTGATGATATACCAGGAACTGGGGATATAGTTAGGTTTGTATGCAGTCTGATGATATACCAGGGACTGGGGATGTAGTTAGGTTTGTACAGTCTGGTGATATACCAGGGACTGTACAGTCTGATGATATACCAGGGACTGGGGATGCAGTTAGGTTTGTACAGTCTGATGATATACCAGGGACTGGGGATGCAGTTAGGTTTGTACAGTCTGATGATATACCAGGTACTGGGAATGTAGTTAGGTTTGTATGCAGTCTGGTGATATACCAGGGCCTGGGGATGTAGTTAGGTTTGTACAGTCTGGTGATATACAAGGGACTTTGGATGCAGTTAGGTTTGTACAGTCTGGTGATATACCAGGGACTGGGGATGCAGTTAGGTTTGTACAGTCTGGTGATATACAAGGGACTTTGGATGCAGTTAGGTTTGTACAGTCTGGTGATATACCAGGGACTGGGGATGTAGTTAGGTTTGTATGCAGTCTGGTGATATACCAGGGCCTGGGGATGCAGTTAGGTTTGTACAGTCTGGTGATATACAAGGGACTTTGGATGCAGTTAGGTTTGTACAGTCTGGTGATATACCAGGGACTGGGGATGTAGTTAGGTTTGTATGCAGTCTGGTGATATACCAGGGACTGGGGATGCAGTTAGGTTTGTATGTAGTCTGATGATATACCAGGGACTGGGGATGTAGTTAGGTTTGTACAGTCTGGTGATATACCAGGGACTGGGGATGCAGTTAGGTTTGTACAGTCTGATGATATACCAGGGACTGGGGATGTAGTTAGGTTTGTATGTAGTATGGTGATATACCAGGGACTGGGGATGCAGTTAGGTTTGTACAGTCTGGTGATATACCAGGGACTGGGGATGTAGTTAGGTTTGTACAGTCTGATGATATACCAGGGACTGGGGATGTAGTTAGGTTTGTATGCAGTCTCGTGATATACCAGGGACTGGGGATGCAGTTAGGTTTGTATGTAGTATGGTGATATACCAGGGACTGGGGATGTAGTTAGGTTTGTACAGTCTGGTGATATACCAGGGCCTGGGGATGCAGTTAGGTTTGTACAGTCTGGTGATATACCAGGGACTGGGGATGCAGTTAGGTTTGTACAGTCTGGTGATATACCAGGGACTGGGGATGCAGTTAGGTTTGTACAGTCTGGTGATATACCAGGGACTGGGGATGTAGTTAGGTTTGTATGCAGTCTGATGATATACCAGGGACTGGGGATGCAGTTAGGTTTGTATGTAGTATGGTGATATACCAGGGCCTGGGGATGCAGTTAGGTTTGTACAGTCTGATGATATACCAGGGACTGGGGATGCAGTTAGGTTTGTATGCAGTCTGGTGATATACCAGGGACTGGGGATGCAGTTAGGTTTGTATGCAGTCTGGTGATATACAAGGGACTGGGGATGCAGTTAGGTTTGTATGTAGTATGGTGATATACCAGGGACTGGGGATGTAGTTAGGTTTGTACAGTCTGGTGATATACCAGGGACTGGGGATGTAGTTAGGTTTGTACAGTCTGGTGATATACCAGGGACTGGGGATGCAGTTAGGTTTGTACAGTCTGGTGATATACCAGGGACTGGGGATGCAGTTAGGTTTGTACAGTCTGATGATATACCAGGGACTGGGGATGTAGTTAGGTTTGTACAGTCTGGTGATTTACCAGGGACTGGGGATGCAGTTAGGTTTATATGCAGTCTGGTGATATACCAGGGACTGGGGATGTAGTTAGGTTTGTACAGTCTGGTGATATACCAGGGACTGTGGATGCAGTTAGGTTTGTATACAGTCTGCTGATATACCAGGGACTGGGGATGCAGTTGGGTTTGTACAGTCTGGTGATATACCAGGGACTGTACAGTCTGGTGATATACCAGGGACTGGGGATGTATTTAGGTTTGTACAGTCTGGTGATATACCAGGGACTGTACAGTCTGGTGATATACCAGGGACTGGGGATGTAGTTAGGTTTGTATGTAGTCTGGTGATATACCAGGGACTGGGGATGCAGTTAGGTTTGTATGTAGTCTGGTGATATACCAGGGACTGGGGATGCAGTTAGGTTTGTACAGTCTGATGATATACCAGGGACTGGGGATACAGTTAGGTTTGTACAGTCTGATGATATACCAGGGACTGGGGATGCAGTTAGGTTTGTACAGTCTGATGATATACCAGGGACTGGGGATGCAGTTAGGTTTGTACAGTCTGATGATATACCAGGTACTGGGAATGTAGTTAGGTTTGTATGCAGTCTGGTGATATACCAGGGCCTGGGGATGCAGTTAGGTTTGTACAGTCTGGTGATATACAAGGGACTTTGGATGCAGTTAGGTTTGTACAGTCTGGTGATATACCAGGGACTGGGGATGTAGTTAGGTTTGTATGCAGTCTGGTGATATACCAGGGACTGGGGATGTAGTTAGGTTTGTATGCAGTCTGGTGATATACCAGGGACTGGGGATGCAGTTAGGTTTGTACAGTCTGGTGATATACCAGGGACTGGGGATGTAGTTAGGTTTGTACAGTCTGGTGATATACCAGGGACTGGTGATGCAGTTAGGTTTGTACAGTCTGATGATATACCAGGGACTGGGGATGTAGTTAGGTTTGTACAGTCTGATGATATACCAGGGCCTGGGGATGCAGTTAGGTTTGTATACAGTCTGGTGATATACCAGGGACTGGGGATGCAGTTAGGTTTGTACAGTCTGATGATATACCAGGGACTGGGGATGCAGTTAGGTTTGTATGCAGTCTGGTGATATACCAGGGCCTGGGGATGCAGTTAGGTTTGTACAGTCTGGTTATATACCAGGGACTGGGGATGCAGTTAGGTTTGTATGGAGTCTGGTTATATACAAGGGACTGGGGATGCAGTTAGGTTTGTATGTAGTATGGTGATATACCAGGGACTGGGGATGCAGTTAGGTTTGTACAGTCTGGTGATATACCAGGGACTGGGGATGTAGTTAGGTTTGTATGCAGTCTCGTGATATACCAGGGACTGGGGATGCAGTTAGGTTTGTATGTAGTATGGTGATATACCAGGGACTGGGGATGTAGTTAGGTTTGTACAGTCTGGTGATATACCAGGGCCTGGGGATGCAGTTAGGTTTGTACAGTCTGGTGATATACCAGGGACTGGGGATGCAGTTAGGTTTGTACAGTCTGGTGATATACCAGGGACTGGGGATGCAGTTAGGTTTGAACAGTCTGATGATATACCAGGGACTGGGGATGTAGTTAGGTTTGTACAGTCTGGTGATATACCAGGGACTGGGGATGCAGTTAGGTTTATATGCAGTCTGGTGATATACCAGGGACTGGGGATGTAGTTAGGTTTGTACAGTCTGGTGATATACCAGGGACTGGGGATGTAGTTAGGTTTGTATGCAGTCTGGTGATATACCAGGGCCTGGGGATGTAGTTAGGTTTGTACAGTCTGGTGATATACCAGGGACTGGGGATGTAGTTAGGTTTGTATGTAGTCTGGTGATATACCAGGGCCTGGGGATGTAGTTAGGTTTGTACAGTCTGGTGATATACCAGGGACTGTGGATGCAGTTAGGTTTGTATACAGTCTGCTGATATACCAGGGACTGGGGATGCAGTTGGGTTTGTACAGTCTGGTGATATACCAGGGACTGTACAGTCTGGTGATATACCAGGGACTGGGGATGTATTTAGGTTTGTACAGTCTGGTGATATACCAGGGACTGTACAGTCTGGTGATATACCAGGGACTGGGGATACAGTTAGGTTTGTACAGTCTGATGATATACCAGGGACTGGGGATGCAGTTAGGTTTGTACAGTCTGATGATATACCAGGGACTGGGGATGCAGTTAGGTTTGTATGCAGTCTGGTGATATACCAGGGCCTGGGGATGCAGTTAGGTTTGTACAGTCTGGTGATATACAAGGGACTTTGGATGCAGTTAGGTTTGTACAGTCTGGTGATATACCAGGGACTGGGGATGTAGTTAGGTTTGTATACAGTCTGGTGATATACCAGGGACTGGGGATGCAGTTAGGTTTGTACAGTCTGATGATATACCAGGGACTGGGGATGCAGTTAGGTTTGTATGCAGTCTGGTGATATACCAGGGCCTGGGGATGCAGTTAGGTTTGTACAGTCTGGTGATATACCAGGGACTGGGGATGCAGTTAGGTTTGTATGCAGTCTGGTGATATACAAGGGACTGGGGATGCAGTTAGGTTTGTATGTAGTATGGTGATATACCAGGGACTGGGGATGTAGTTAGGTTTGTACAGTCTGGTGATATACCAGGGACTGGGGATGTAGTTAGGTTTGTACAGTCTGGTGATATACCAGGGACTGGGGATGCAGTTAGGTTTGTACAGTCTGGTGATATACCAGGGACTGGGGATGCAGTTAGGTTTGTACAGTCTGATGATATACCAGGGACTGGGGATGTAGTTAGGTTTGTACAGTCTGGTGATTTACCAGGGACTGGGGATGCAGTTAGGTTTATATGCAGTCTGGTGATATACCAGGGACTGGGGATGTAGTTAGGTTTGTACAGTCTGGTGATATACCAGGGACTGTGGATGCAGTTAGGTTTGTATACAGTCTGCTGATATACCAGGGACTGGGGATGCAGTTGGGTTTGTACAGTCTGGTGATATACCAGGGACTGTACAGTCTGGTGATATACCAGGGACTGGGGATGTATTTAGGTTTGTACAGTCTGGTGATATACCAGGGACTGTACAGTCTGGTGATATACCAGGGACTGGGGATGTAGTTAGGTTTGTATGTAGTCTGGTGATATACCAGGGACTGGGGATGCAGTTAGGTTTGTATGTAGTCTGGTGATATACCAGGGACTGGGGATGCAGTTAGGTTTGTACAGTCTGATGATATACCAGGGACTGGGGATACAGTTAGGTTTGTACAGTCTGATGATATACCAGGGACTGGGGATGCAGTTAGGTTTGTACAGTCTGATGATATACCAGGGACTGGGGATGCAGTTAGGTTTGTACAGTCTGATGATATACCAGGTACTGGGAATGTAGTTAGGTTTGTATGCAGTCTGGTGATATACCAGGGCCTGGGGATGCAGTTAGGTTTGTACAGTCTGGTGATATACAAGGGACTTTGGATGCAGTTAGGTTTGTACAGTCTGGTGATATACCAGGGACTGGGGATGTAGTTAGGTTTGTATGCAGTCTGGTGATATACCAGGGACTGGGGATGTAGTTAGGTTTGTATGCAGTCTGGTGATATACCAGGGACTGGGGATGCAGTTAGGTTTGTACAGTCTGGTGATATACCAGGGACTGGGGATGTAGTTAGGTTTGTACAGTCTGGTGATATACCAGGGACTGGTGATGCAGTTAGGTTTGTACAGTCTGATGATATACCAGGGACTGGGGATGTAGTTAGGTTTGTACAGTCTGATGATATACCAGGGCCTGGGGATGCAGTTAGGTTTGTATACAGTCTGGTGATATACCAGGGACTGGGGATGCAGTTAGGTTTGTACAGTCTGATGATATACCAGGGACTGGGGATGCAGTTAGGTTTGTATGCAGTCTGGTGATATACCAGGGCCTGGGGATGCAGTTAGGTTTGTACAGTCTGGTTATAT
The DNA here is from genome assembly GCF_901001165.1 of Salmo trutta. Classification (NCBI taxonomy): domain Eukaryota; kingdom Metazoa; phylum Chordata; class Actinopteri; order Salmoniformes; family Salmonidae; genus Salmo; species Salmo trutta. The sequence goes on along the minus strand of NW_021822351.1, from coordinate 325,004 downwards.
ACCAGGGACTGGGGATGCAGTTAGGTTTGTATGGAGTCTGGTTATATACAAGGGACTGGGGATGCAGTTAGGTTTGTATGTAGTATGGTGATATACCAGGGACTGGGGATGCAGTTAGGTTTGTACAGTCTGGTGATATACCAGGGACTGGGGATGTAGTTAGGTTTGTATGCAGTCTCGTGATATACCAGGGACTGGGGATGCAGTTAGGTTTGTATGTAGTATGGTGATATACCAGGGACTGGGGATGTAGTTAGGTTTGTACAGTCTGGTGATATACCAGGGCCTGGGGATGCAGTTAGGTTTGTACAGTCTGGTGATATACCAGGGACTGGGGATGCAGTTAGGTTTGTACAGTCTGGTGATATACCAGGGACTGGGGATGCAGTTAGGTTTGAACAGTCTGATGATATACCAGGGACTGGGGATGTAGTTAGGTTTGTACAGTCTGGTGATATACCAGGGACTGGGGATGCAGTTAGGTTTATATGCAGTCTGGTGATATACCAGGGACTGGGGATGTAGTTAGGTTTGTACAGTCTGGTGATATACCAGGGACTGGGGATGTAGTTAGGTTTGTATGCAGTCTGGTGATATACCAGGGCCTGGGGATGTAGTTAGGTTTGTACAGTCTGGTGATATACCAGGGACTGGGGATGTAGTTAGGTTTGTATGTAGTCTGGTGATATACCAGGGCCTGGGGATGTAGTTAGGTTTGTACAGTCTGGTGATATACCAGGGACTGTGGATGCAGTTAGGTTTGTATACAGTCTGCTGATATACCAGGGACTGGGGATGCAGTTGGGTTTGTACAGTCTGGTGATATACCAGGGACTGTACAGTCTGGTGATATACCAGGGACTGGGGATGTATTTAGGTTTGTACAGTCTGGTGATATACCAGGGACTGTACAGTCTGGTGATATACCAGGGACTGGGGATACAGTTAGGTTTGTACAGTCTGATGATATACCAGGGACTGGGGATGCAGTTAGGTTTGTACAGTCTGATGATATACCAGGGACTGGGGATGCAGTTAGGTTTGTATGCAGTCTGGTGATATACCAGGGCCTGGGGATGCAGTTAGGTTTGTACAGTCTGGTGATATACAAGGGACTTTGGATGCAGTTAGGTTTGTACAGTCTGGTGATATACCAGGGACTGGGGATGTAGTTAGGTTTGTATACAGTCTGGTGATATACCAGGGACTGGGGATGCAGTTAGGTTTGTACAGTCTGATGATATACCAGGGACTGGGGATGCAGTTAGGTTTGTATGCAGTCTGGTGATATACCAGGGCCTGGGGATGCAGTTAGGTTTGTACAGTCTGGTGATATACCAGGGACTGGGGATGCAGTTAGGTTTGTATGCAGTCTGGTGATATACAAGGGACTGGGGATGCAGTTAGGTTTGTATGTAGTATGGTGATATACCAGGGACTGGGGATGCAGTTAGGTTTGTACAGTCTGGTGATATACCAGGGACTGGGGATGTAGTTAGGTTTGTATGCAGTCTGGTGATATACCAGGGACTGGGGATGCAGTTAGGTTTGTATGTAGTATGGTGATATACCAGGGACTGGGGATGTAGTTAGGTTTGTACAGTCTGGTGATATACCAGGGCCTGGGGATGCAGTTAGGTTTGTACAGTCTGGTGATATACCAGGGACTGGGGATGCAGTTAGGTTTGTACAGTCTGGTGATATACCAGGGACTGGGGATGCAGTTAGGTTTGTACAGTCTGGTGATATACCAGGGACTGGGGATGCAGTTAGGTTTGTACAGTCTGATGATATACCAGGGACTGGGGATACAGTTAGGTTTGTACAGTCTGATGATATACCAGGGACTGGGGATGCAGTTAGGTTTGTACAGTCTGATGATATACCAGGGACTGGGGATGCAGTTAGGTTTGTACAGTCTGATGATATACCAGGTACTGGGAATGTAGTTAGGTTTGTATGCAGTCTGGTGATATACCAGGGCCTGGGGATGCAGTTAGGTTTGTACAGTCTGGTGATATACAAGGGACTTTGGATGCAGTTAGGTTTGTACAGTCTGGTGATATACCAGGGACTGGGGATGTAGTTAGGTTTGTATGCAGTCTGGTGATATACCAGGGACTGTGGATGCAGTTAGGTTTGTACAGTCTGGTGATATACCAGGGACTGGGGATGCAGTTAGGTTTGTACAGTCTGATGATATACCAGGTACTGTGAATGTAGTTAGGTTTGTATGCAGTCTGGTGATATACCAGTGCCTGGGGATGCAGTTAGGTTTGTACAGTCTGGTGATATACAAGGGACTTTGGATGCAGTTAGGTTTGTACAGTCTGGTGATATACCAGGGACTGGGGATGTAGTTAGGTTTGTATACAGTCTGGTGATATACCAGGGACTGGGGATGCAGTTAGGTTTGTACAGTCTGATGATATACCAGGGACTGGGGATGCAGTTAGGTTTGTATGCAGTCTGGTGATATACCAGGGCCTGGGGATGCAGTTAGGTTTGTACAGTCTGGTGATATACCAGGGACTGGGGATGCAGTTAGGTTTGTATGCAGTCTGGTGATATACAAGGGACTGGGGATGCAGTTAGGTTTGTATGTAGTATGGTGATATACCAGGGACTGGGGATGCAGTTAGGTTTGTACAGTCTGGTGATATACCAGGGACTGGGGATATAGTTAGGTTTGTATGCAGTCTCGTGATATACCAGGGACTGGGGATGCAGTTAGGTTTGTATGTAGTATGGTGATATACCAGGGACTGGGGATGTAGTTAGGTTTGTACAGTCTGGTGATATACCAGGGCCTGGGGATGCAGTTAGGTTTGTACAGTCTGGTGATATACCAGGGACTGGGGATGCAGTTAGGTTTGTACAGTCTGGTGATATACCAGGGACTGGGGATGCAGTTAGGTTTGTACAGTCTGGTGATATACCAGGGACTGGGGATGCAGTTAGGTTTGTACAGTCTGATGATATACCAGGGACTGGGGATACAGTTAGGTTTGTACAGTCTGATGATATACCAGGGACTGGGGATGCAGTTAGGTTTGTACAGTCTGATGATATACCAGGGACTGGGGATGCAGTTAGGTTTGTACAGTCTGATGATATACCAGGTACTGGGAATGTAGTTAGGTTTGTATGCAGTCTGGTGATATACCAGGGCCTGGGGATGCAGTTAGGTTTGTACAGTCTGGTGATATACAAGGGACTTTGGATGCAGTTAGGTTTGTACAGTCTGGTGATATACCAGGGACTGGGGATGTAGTTAGGTTTGTATGCAGTCTGGTGATATACCAGGGACTGGGGATGTAGTTAGGTTTGTATGCAGTCTGGTGATATACCAGGGACTGGGGATGCAGTTAGGTTTGTACAGTCTGGTGATATACCAGGGACTGGGGATGTAGTTAGGTTTGTACAGTCTGGTGATATACCAGGGACTGGGGATGCAGTTAGGTTTGTACAGTCTGATGATATACCAGGGACTGGGGATGTAGTTAGGTTTGTACAGTCTGATGATATACCAGGGCCTGGGGATGCAGTTAGGTTTGTATACAGTCTGGTGATATACCAGGGACTGGGGATGCAGTTAGGTTTGTACAGTCTGATGATATACCAGGGACTGGGGATGCAGTTAGGTTTGTATGCAGTCTGGTGATATACCAGGGCCTGGGGATGCAGTTAGGTTTGTACAGTCTGGTTATATACCAGGGACTGGGGATGCAGTTAGGTTTGTATGGAGTCTGGTTATATACAAGGGACTGGGGATGCAGTTAGGTTTGTATGTAGTATGGTGATATACCAGGGACTGGGGATGCAGTTAGGTTTGTACAGTCTGGTGATATACCAGGGACTGGGGATGTAGTTAGGTTTGTATGCAGTCTCGTGATATACCAGGGACTGGGGATGCAGTTAGGTTTGTATGTAGTATGGTGATATACCAGGGACTGGGGATGCAGTTAGGTTTGTACAGTCTGGTGATATACCAGGGACTGGGGATGTAGTTAGGTTTGTACAGTCTGGTGATATACCAGGGCCTGGGGATGCAGTTAGGTTTGTACAGTCTGGTGATATACCAGGGACTGGGGATGCAGTTAGGTTTGTACAGTCTGGTGATATACCAGGGACTGGGGATGCAGTTAGGTTTGTACAGTCTGATGATATACCAGGGATTGGGGATGTAGTTAGGTTTGTATACAGTCTGGTGATATACCAGGGACTGGGTATGCAGTTAGGTTTGTACAGTCTGGTGATATACCAGGGACTGGGGATGCAGTTAGGTTTGAACAGTCTGATGATATACCAGGGACTGGGGATGTAGTTAGGTTTGTACAGTCTGGTGATATACCAGGGACTGGGGATGCAGTTAGGTTTATATGCAGTCTGGTGATATACCAGGGACTGGGGATGTAGTTAGGTTTGTACAGTCTGGTGATATACCAGGGACTGGGGATGTAGTTAGGTTTGTATGTAGTCTGGTGATATACCAGGGCCTGGGGATGTAGTTAGGTTTGTACAGTCTGGTGATATACCAGGGACTGGGGATGTAGTTAGGTTTGTATGTAGTCTGGTGATATACCAGGGCCTGGGGATGTAGTTAGGTTTGTACAGTCTGGTGATATACCAGGGACTGTGGATGCAGTTAGGTTTGTATACAGTCTGCTGATATACCAGGGACTGGGGATGCAGTTGGGTTTGTACAGTCTGGTGATATACCAGGGACTGTACAGTCTGGTGATATACCAGGGACTGGGGATGTATTTAGGTTTGTACAGTCTGCTGATATACCAGGGACTGTACAGTCTGGTGATATACCAGGGACTGGGGATTTAGTTAGGTTTGTATGTAGTCTGGTGATAAACCAGGGACTGGGGATGCAGTTAGGTTTGTACAGTCTGATGATATACCAGGGACTGGGGATACAGTTAGGTTTGTACAGTCTGATGATATACCAGGGACTGGGGATGCAGTTAGGTTTGTACAGTCTGATGATATACCAGGGACTGGGGATGCAGTTAGGTTTGTACAGTCTGATGATATACCAGGTACTGGGAATGTAGTTAGGTTTGTATGCAGTCTGGTGATATACCAGGGCCTGGGGATGCAGTTAGGTTTGTACAGTCTGGTGATATACAAGGGACTTTGGATGCAGTTAGGTTTGTACAGTCTGGTGATATACCAGGGACTGGGGATGTAGTTAGGTTTGTATACAGTCTGGTGATATACCAGGGACTGGGGATGCAGTTAGGTTTGTATGCAGTCTGGTGATATACCAGGGCCTGGGGATGCAGTTAGGTTTGTACAGTCTGGTGATATACCAGGGACTGGGGATGCAGTTAGGTTTGTATGCAGTCTGGTGATATACAAGGGACTGGGGATGCAGTTAGGTTTGTATGTAGTATGGTGATATACCAGGGACTGGGGATGCAGTTAGGTTTGTACAGTCTGGTGATATACCAGGGACTGGGGATGTAGTTAGGTTTGTATGCAGTCTCGTGATATACCAGGGACTGGGGATGCAGTTAGGTTTGTATGTAGTATGGTGATATACCAGGGACTGGGGATGTAGTTAGGTTTGTACAGTCTGGTGATATACCAGGGCCTGGGGATGCAGTTAGGTTTGTACAGTCTGGTGATATACCAGGGACTGGGGATGCAGTTAGGTTTGTACAGTCTGGTGATATACCAGGGACTGGGGATGCAGTTAGGTTTGTACAGTCTGATGATATACCAGGGACTGGGGATGTAGTTAGGTTTGTACAGTCTGGTGATATACCAGGGACTGGGGATGCAGTTAGGTTTGTACAGTCTGGTGATATACCAGGGACTGGGGATGCAGTTAGGTTTGAACAGTCTGATGATATACCAGGGACTGGGGATGTAGTTAGGTTTGTACAGTCTGGTGATATACCAGGGACTGGGGATGCAGTTAGGTTTATATGTAGTCTGGTGATATACCAGGGACTGGGGATGTAGTTAGGTTTGTACAGTCTGGTGATATACCAGGGACTGGGGATGTAGTTAGGTTTGTATGTAGTCTGGTGATATACCAGGGCCTGGGGATGTAGTTAGGTTTGTACAGTCTGGTGATATACCAGGGACTGGGGATGTAGTTAGGTTTGTATGTAGTCTGGTGATATACCAGGGCCTGGGGATGTAGTTAGGTTTGTACAGTCTGGTAATATACCAGGGACTGGGGATGTAGTTAGGTTTGTACAGTCTGGTGATATACCAGGGCCTGGGGATGTAGTTAGGTTTGTACAGTCTGCTGATATACCAGGGACTGGGGATGCAGTTAGGTTTGTACAGTCTGGTGATATACCAGGGACTGTACAGTCTGGTTATATACCAGGGACTGGGGATGTAGTTAGGTTTGTACAGTCTGGTGATATACCAGGGACTGGGGATGCAGTTAGGTTTGTATACAGTCTGGTGATATACCAGGGACTGTACAGTCTGGTGATATACCAGGGACTTGGGATGTAGTTAGGTTTGTATGTAGTCTGGTGATATACCAGGGACTGGGGATGCAGTTAGGTTTGTACAGTCTGATGATATACCAGGTACTGGGGATGTAGTTAGGTTTGTATGCAGTCTGGTGATATACCAGGGACTGGGGATGCAGTTAGGTTTGTACAGTCTGGTGATATACCAGGGACTGGGGATGCAGTTAGGTTTGTATACAGTCTGGTGATATACCAGGGCTTGGGGATGCAGTTAGGTTTATACAGTCTGGTGATATACCAGGGACTGGGGATGTAGTTAGGTTTGTACAGTCTGGTGATATACCAGGGACTGTGGATGCAGTTAGGTTTGTACAGTCTGGTGATATACCAGGGCCTGGGGATGCAGTTAGGTTTGTATGCAGTCTGGTGATATACCAGGGCTTGGGGATGCAGTTAGGTTTGTACAGTCTGGTGATATACCAGGGCCTGGGGATGCAGTTAGGTTTGTATGCATTCTGATGATATACCAGGGCCTGGGGATGCAGTTAGGTGTGTATACAGTCTGGTGATATACCAGGGACTGGGGATACAGTTAGGTTTGTACAGTCTGATGATATACCAGGGACTGGGGATGCAGTTAGGTTTGTACAGTCTGATGATATACCAGGGACTGGGGATGCAGTTAGGTTTGTACAGTCTGATGATATACCAGGTACTGGGAATGTAGTTAGGTTTGTATGCAGTCTGGTGATATACCAGGGCCTGGGGATGCAGTTAGGTTTGTACAGTCTGGTGATATACAAGGGACTTTGGATGCAGTTAGGTTTGTACAGTCTGGTGATATACCAGGGACTGGGGATGTAGTTAGGTTTGTATACAGTCTGGTGATATACCAGGGACTGGGGATGCAGTTAGGTTTGTATGCAGTCTGGTGATATACCAGGGCCTGGGGATGCAGTTAGGTTTGTACAGTCTGGTGATATACCAGGGACTGGGGATGCAGTTAGGTTTGTATGCAGTCTGGTGATATACAAGGGACTGGGGATGCAGTTAGGTTTGTATGTAGTATGGTGATATACCAGGGACTGGGGATGCAGTTAGGTTTGTACAGTCTGGTGATATACCAGGGACTGGGGATGTAGTTAGGTTTGTATGCAGTCTCGTGATATACCAGGGACTGGGGATGCAGTTAGGTTTGTATGTAGTATGGTGATATACCAGGGACTGGGGATGTAGTTAGGTTTGTACAGTCTGGTGATATACCAGGGCCTGGGGATGCAGTTAGGTTTGTACAGTCTGGTGATATACCAGGGACTGGGGATGCAGTTAGGTTTGTACAGTCTGGTGATATACCAGGGACTGGGGATGCAGTTAGGTTTGTACAGTCTGATGATATACCAGGGACTGGGGATGTAGTTAGGTTTGTACAGTCTGGTGATATACCAGGGACTGGGGATGCAGTTAGGTTTGTACAGTCTGGTGATATACCAGGGACTGGGGATGCAGTTAGGTTTGAACAGTCTGATGATATACCAGGGACTGGGGATGTAGTTAGGTTTGTACAGTCTGGTGATATACCAGGGACTGGGGATGCAGTTAGGTTTATATGCAGTCTGGTGATATACCAGGGCCTGGGGATGTAGTTAGGTTTGTACAGTCTGGTGATATACCAGGGACTGGGGATGTAGTTAGGTTTGTATGTAGTCTGGTGATATACCAGGGCCTGGGGATGTAGTTAGGTTTGTACAGTCTGGTAATATACCAGGGACTGGGGATGTAGTTAGGTTTGTACAGTCTGGTGATATACCAGGGCCTGGGGATGTAGTTAGGTTTGTACAGTCTGCTGATATACCAGGGACTGGGGATGCAGTTAGGTTTGTACAGTCTGGTGATATACCAGGGACTGTACAGTCTGGTTATATACCAGGGACTGGGGATGTAGTTAGGTTTGTACAGTCTGGTGATATACCAGGGACTGGGGATGCAGTTAGGTTTGTATACAGTCTGGTGATATACCAGGGACTGTACAGTCTGGTTATATACCAGGGACTGGGGATGTAGTTAGGTTTGTACAGTCTGGTGATATACCAGGGACTGGGGATGCAGTTAGGTTTGTACAGTCTGGTGATATACCAGGGACTGGGGATGCAGTTAGGTTTGTATACAGTCTGGTGATATACCAGGGCTTGGGGATGCAGTTAGGTTTATACAGTCTGGTGATATACCAGGGACTGGGGATGTAGTTAGGTTTGTACAGTCTGGTGATATACCAGGGACTGGGGATGTAGTTAGGTTTGTACAGTCTGGTGATATACCAGGGACTGTGGATGCAGTTAGGTTTGTACAGTCTGGTGATATACCAGGGCCTGGGGATGCAGTTAGGTTTGTATGCAGTCTGGTGATATACCAGGGCTTGGGGATGCAGTTAGGTTTGTACAGTCTGGTGATATACCAGGGCCTGGGGATGCAGTTAGGTTTGTATGCATTCTGATGATATACCAGGGCCTGGGGATGCAGTTAGGTGTGTATACAGTCTGGTGATATACCAGGGACTGGGGATGCAGTTAGGTTTGTACAGTCTGATGATATACCAGGGACTGTGGATGCAGTTAGGTTTGTACAGTCTGGTGATATACCAGGGACTGGGGATGCAGTTAGGTTTATATGCAGTCTGGTGATAGACCAGGGACTGGGATGCAGTTAGGTTTGTATGCAGTCGGGTGATATACCAGGGACTGGGGATGCAGTTAGGTTTGTATACAGTATGGTGATATACCAGGGACTGGGGATGCAGTTAGGTTTGTATACAGTCTTGTGATATACCAGGGACTGGGGATGCAGTTAGGTTTGTATACAGTCTGGTGATATACCAGGGACTGGGGATGCAGTTAGGTTTGTATACAGTCTGGTGATATACCAGGGACTGGGGATGCAGTTAGGTTTGTATACAGTCTGGTGATATACCAGGGACTGGGGATGCAGTTAGGTTTGTATACAGTCTGGTGATATACCAGGGACTGGGGATGCAGTTAGGTTTTTATACAGTCTGATGATATACCAGGGACTGGGGATGCAGTTAGGTTTGTATACAGTCTGGTGATATACCAGGGACTGTGGATGTAGTTAGGTTTGTATGCAGTCTGATGATATACCAGGGACTGTGGATACAGTTAGGTTTGTATGCAGTATGGTGATATACCAGGGACTGTGGATACACAGTTAGCTTTGTTTTCCTCCAGCTATTCTCCAGTTTGCTCCCAGCCGCTTTCATAGAACGTAGATCACTGTTAAACCATGGTGCAGATTGTTTGGTTGACAGAATTAATATGACATTTCCTTAAATGTAGTCAGATATGTAGCAGATGGAAAGTGTGTTTTAAATGAAATAAAATACACTTTTCTCTCAACTGCGTTACCAACTCCAGTCAGCAGATGGCGATGAGCGTCTTTCAGGCGATGCTGCCATTGTGACGTGTAATCTAGTGGACGGGACGTTTCTTCAACAACAACAGCAGCTAGTCAGACACCTCGGTAGCTTTCTAGCAAACATTGCCGAAACATTGAAGCTCTTTAGACTTTGTATATGTGCCTCTGTGTTTTAAACACATTTCTGTTGTTTAGCTATTTACCATATTTAATATTATATTTACATTGTTACTCAGCTAGCTGGCTTGATAAGTTAGCCTAGCACTAGGTTAGTGGCTAATGCTTCCTAGCTAACATCCCCGATTAAGCTAATCCCCTCCTGCTAAAGAAGAGGAGATCTGCTGGACGGAGAAAGAGGGTCTGGGGCTGAACATTGTTGTGAAGAAGAGAATGAAGAGGAGGATGTCACAGTAACAAAATAAGTACAGGGTGAGGCTGTTACCGTGAAAGAAGAGGAAGGAGAGTTCAAAGAGGAGTAGGAAGAGAAGGTAGTGGTAATCACTTACTGGTGGTAATCAGATCTATCTGAATAACAGGAAGCTCTGTTAGTCCAATAATGGATGAAACGGCCCTTTGACCTTTCTGGCGTAGGCGTTCCGCTAGCGACCCACCTCGACAACATCCGGTGAAATTGCAGAGCGCCAAATTCAAAATACAGAAATAGTCATAATAAACATTCATAAAAAATACAAGTGTTATACATCGGCTTAAAGATGAACTTCTTGTTAATCCAGCCGCTTTGTCAGATTTTAAAAAGGCTTTACGGCGAAAACATACCATGTGATTATCTCAGGACAGCACCCTGCAGACAAAAGCATGAAAAACATTTTCCAACCAAACAGATGCATCACGAAAGTCAGAAATAGCGATAAAATAAATCGCTTACCTTTGAAGATCTTCATATTTTTGCAATCCCAAAGGTCTCAGTTACACAATGAATGGTCATTTTGTTTGATAAAGTCCTTCTTTATATCCCAAAAATGTCAGTTTATTTGGCACGTTTGATTCAGAAATACACCAGTTCCAACTCACCCAACATGCCTACAAAGGATCTAATAAGTTACCTGTAAACTTGGTCCAAACATTTCAAACAACATTTCTAATCCAACCTCAGAAACGCTAAAATGTAAATAATCGATCAAATTTAAGATGGAATAAACTGTTTCCAATACCGGAGAAAAACAACACGGAGCGTGCTCTCATTCACGCGCACCAAAAGACTAGAGTCCACCTGAGTGACACTTAGAAAGAAGACGACTACTTCTTCATTTTTCAAAAAGACAACATCGAACAATTGCTAAAGACATCGAACAATTGCTAAAGCCAGTTTTATCATGTAGAAATTTTATTCAGGTCTCTATTAAGTATTTAACTAAATAATCTGTTTGTCTTTGGCAGGAGAGGGACCAGACTCTCACTCTGACAGCGGAAAGAGTCCTTCAGGGGGACCAGACCCAGTGACACCCAAACCAGTGAGACAACACCACTGCTCCCAATGTGAAAAGAGATTTTCCCAATCATGGGCCCTAAAACGGCATGAGAGGACACACACAGGTGAAAGGCCTTTCCAATGTTCCCAGTGTGGAAATGGTTTTACTTTGTTAGGAAACCTGAGGGAGCACAAGAGAATACACTCTGGAGAGAAACCGTACCACTGTTCCCAGTGTGGAAAGCGTTTCGCCTGGTTAGGGAGCCTAAAGCAGCATGAGAGGATACACACAGGGGAAAAGCCTTTCCAATGTTCCCAGTGTGGAAAGCGGTTTACCCGCTTAAGGAGCCTGAAGGAGCATGAGAGGATACACACAGGGGAAAAGCCTTTCCAATGTTCCCAGTGTGGAAAGCGTTTTACCCAGTTAGGGACCCTAAAAGAGCATGAGACAACACACGCACAAGAAAAGCTCTACCAATGCTCCCTGTGTGGAAAGAGTTTTATCAATTTAAAACATCTGAATAAGCATGCAAGAATTCATACAAAGGAGGAGAAGACTTACCACTGCTCTCAGTGTGGAAAGACATTTTCCCAGTCAGAGGACCTGAAATCACATGAGAGAATAGAGGCGCTGTGTTCTGACTTATGTTTTTGACTTGAGAATTTAGGTTTTTGTTTATACCACATGAAATCATTAACAAAATATACATAATTTTGTTTAAGTTTTCATCTGGAGATGATAAATACTATACAATGTGTTTTGATTATGAACTTTAATCCATTGCATACAAGTATAAACCCTCTAATATTGTTCATTATGTTTTTGGGATATTGCTAAATGTTAATGATTATATAGATGAATGGAGTTTTGCATTTCTTGATTCTAACCTTAAACCTCTTGGATTTGGCTTTCGCTAAATGAATTTGATTGAATACATGATTTAGATATTGCACCATGTATATTATTGAATAGATTAATAGAAAATGCATTTCTTGATTTTAGTTGTTTTGTTTCATTGAGTTAGTTTGTTTACTAGTCGTCAAGCTAAAGGACTATGAAAATGTGATGGTGTTTTTATAATAAAGTTATTGACATGAAAAACACGAGTGTTCCCATCAATGTTATACCACTATGTAGAAGCAGTATAGAGCTAGTTGTTTATTTTGATATTGTCTGTTGACTGAATGAATCAGAATTTGCATTGAATACAGATGTGTAGTAGATTAAGTTAATTTTAAATTCTCACTAATCGATCAGCAAAAACGTGTCTGTCAGTCTCAATATAATATTAATTATTATATAATATTAAACTTTCGAAAGAAATGAAAAATAAAAAGTAGAATAATGCACCATGGTAGCTAATACATTAGAATATAATAAGGCTCCATGGTAGCTAATACATTAGAATATAATAAGGCTCCATGGTAGCTAATACATTAGAATATAATAAGGCACCATGGTAGCTAATACATTAGAATATAATAAGGCACCATGGTAGCTAATACATTAGAATATAATAAGGCTCCATGGTAGCTAATACATTAGAATATAATAAGGCTCCATGGTAGCTAATACATTAGAATATAATAAGGCTCCATGGTAGCTAATACATTAGAATATAATAAGGCACCATGGTAGCTAATACATTAGAATATAATAAGGCTCCATGGTAGCTAATACATTAGAATATAATAAGGCTCCATGGTAGCTAATACATTAGAATATAATAAGGCTCCATGGTAGCTAATACATTAGAATATAATAAGGCTCCATGGTAGCTAATACAATAGAATATAATAAGGCTCCATGGTAGCTAATACATTAGAATATAATAAGGCTCCATGGTAGCTAATACATTAGAATATAATAAGGCTCCATGGTAGCTAATACAGTAGAATATAATAAGGCTCCATGGTAGCTAATACAGTAGAATAGAATAAGGCTCCATGGTAGCTAATACATTAGAATAGAATAAGGCACCATGGTAGCTAATACATTAGAATATAATAAGGCTCCATGGTAGCTAATGCATTAGAATAGAATAAGGCTCCATGGTAGCTAATACATTAGAATATAATAAGGCTCTATGGTAGCTAATACATTAGCATATAATAAGGCTCCATGGTAGCTAATACATTAGAATATAATAAGGCTCCATGGTAGCTAATACAATAGAATATAATAAGGCACCATGGTATCTAATACAATAGAATAGAATATGGCACCATGGTAGCTAATACATTAGAATATAATAAGGCTCCATGGTAGCTAATACAATAGAATATAATAAGGCACCATGGTAGCTAATACATTAGAATATAATAAGGCTCCATGGTAGCTAATACATTAGAATATAATAAGGCTCCATGGTAGCTAATACAATAGAATATAATAAGGCACCATGGTAGCTAATACATTAGAATAGAATAAGGCTCCATGGTAGCTAATACATTAGAATATAATAAGGCTCCATGGTAGCTAATACATTAAAATATAATAAGTCACCATGGTAGCTAATACATTAGAATAGAATAAGGCTCCATGGTAGCTAATACATTAGAATATAATAAGGCACCATGGTAGCTAATACATTAGAATATAATAAGGCTCCATGGTAGCTAATACATTAGAATATAATAAGGCTCCATGGTAGCTAATACAATAGAATATAATAAGGCTCCATGGTAGCTAATACATTAGAATATAATAAGGCTCCATGGTAGCTAATACATTAGAATATAATAAGGCTCCATGGTAGCTAATACATTAAAATATAATAAGTCACCATGGTAGCTAATACATTAGAATAGAATAAGGCTCCATGGTAGCTAATACAATAGAATATAATAAGGCTCCATGGTAGCTAATACATTAGAATATAATAAGGCTCCATGGAAGCTAATACGTTATAATAGAATAATGCAGCATGGCAGCTAATATATTATAGTAGAATAAGGCTCCATGGTAGCTAATACTGTTGAATAAGGCTCCATGGTAGCTAATACAGTAGAATATAATAAGGCTCCATGGTAGCTAATACATTAGAATATAATAAGGCTCCATGGTAGCTAATACATTAGAATAGAATAAGGCTCCATGGTAGCTAATACATTAGAATAGAATATGGCTCCATGGTAGCTAATACATTAGAATATAATAAGGCTCCATGGTAGCTAATACATTAGAATAGAATAAGGCTCCATGGTAGCTAATACATTAGAATATAATAAGGCTCCATGGTAGCTAATACATTGGAATAGAATAAGGCTCCATGGTAGCTATACATTAGAATAGAATAAGGTCAATGGTAGCTAATACATTAGAATAGAATAAGGCTCCATGGTAGCTAATACATTATAATATAATAAGGCTCCAAGGCAGCTAATACATTAGAATAGAATAAGGCTCCATGGTAGCTAATACATTAGAATAGAATAAGGCTCCATGGTAGCTAATACATTAGAATATAATAAGGCTCCATGGCAGCTAATACATTAGAATAGAATAAGGCTCCATGGTACCTAATACATTAGAATATAATAAGTTACCATAAACGTATCCTATGCTGACTAGTCTATTTATCCATTAGGTCTAATACATGTATCCTATACTGACTAGTCTATTTATCCATTAGGTCTAATACATGTATCCTATACTGACTAGTCTATTATCCATTAGGTCTAATAAATGTACCTGCGCATATTGATTTTGTCCATCCATACCAGACGCGATCAGGACACGCAGGTTGAAATATCAAAATGAACTCTGAACCAAGTACATGAATTTGGGGACAGGTCGAAAAGCATTCATGGCAATTTAGCTTGTTAGCTTGCTGTTGCTGGCTAATTTGTCCTGTGATATAGACATTGGGTTGTTATGTTATCTGAAGTGCAGAAGGTCCTCTTGTCTTACAATGAATCCATTATTGCATGGCCACGCCTCCAACTCAATCATCAAGTTTGTAGACGACACAACAGTGAATGGCCTGATTACCAACAATGACGAAACAGCCTACAGGGAGGAGGTGAGGGCCCTGGCGGAGTGGTGCCAAGAAAATAACCTCTCCCTCAAAATCAACAAAAACAAAGGAGCTGATCGTGGACTTCAGGAGACCAGCCGCAGTGGAGAAGGTGAAAAGCTTCAAGTTTCTCGGCGTACACATCCCTGACAATCTGAACATGGTCCATACAGACAGTGTGGTGAAGAAGGAGCAACAGTTCCTCTTCAACCTCAGGAGGCTTGGCCCCTAAGACCCTCACAAACTTATACAGATATGCAATTGAGAGCATCCTGTCAGTCTGTATCACCACCTGGTACAGCAACTGCACCAAACAGCTTCTATCTCAAGGCCATCAGACTTTTAAATAGTCATCACTGGCCGGCCTCCACCCAGTACACTACACTGAACTTAGTCACTGTCACTAGCTGGCTGCCGCCCGGTGTGCTGCTGCCATATTTACATAGACATGGAATCACTGGTCAATTTAATAATGCTTACATACTGTTGTACACACTTCATATGTATATACAGTTCGCTTTGTTTTCCTCCAGCTATTCTCCAGTTTGCTCCCAGCCGCTTTCATAGAACGTAGATCACTGTTAAACCATGGTGCAGATTGTTTGACAGAATTAAAATGACATTTCCTTAATTAAATGCAGTCAGATACGTGTTTGAAATGAAATAAAATGCACTTTTCTCTCAACTGCGTTACCAACTCCAGTCAGCAGATGGAGATGAGCGTCTTTCAGGCGATGCTGCAATTGTGACGTATAATCTAGTGGACGGGACGTGTCTTCAACAACAACAACAACAGCTAGTCAGACACCTCGGTAGCTTGCTCGCCAACATAACCGAAACATTGAAGCTCTTTAGACTGTCTCAGTGTTTTAAACACAGTTGTGTCGTTTAGCTAGTTACCTTATTTAATGTTATATGTATATTGTTAGTCAGTTACCTGGCTTGATAAGTTAGCCTAGCACTAGGCTAGTCGCTAATGCTAGCTAGCTAACATCCCCGACCATGAGCTCACTAAGCTACTCTCCTCCTGCTGAAGAAGAAGCGGTCTGCTGGACGGAGAATAAGGCTCCAGAGGGTATATGGCTGAACATTGTCGTGAAAGAGGAGAAAGAAGAGGAGGATGTCACAGTTAAAAAACAAGTAGAGGTTGAGGCTGTTCCCGTGAAAGAAGAAGAGGAAGACGTTACTGTGAAAGAAGAGGAAGACGCGTTCAGAGTGAAAGAGGAGGAGGAAGAGCAAGAGGAGGATGCAGGGGAGGAGGGGGAGATGACTGTCACATTGAAAGAAGAAGACGAGGAGGAGACAGAAGATCTGATTGAGACCAGTAAGTACTATCTTAATAACAGGATCACAACCTCTTTTAGACCAATAATGGACGGAAGAAGCCTGACGTTACTCAATATAGTCCAAGGACCAGACATGTTCTGCTGTGAGGCGAACTGGCTCCAAAACAGACAAATACTACATCTAAATGTGAATCGATTCTCAATTGTGGTACGGTTCCAGAAACCTAAATCTCTCTACTTTCATATCACATCAAAAATAATTTCACAAATATACTCTTACTGCACACTGTTCTAACTGGTTTTAACACAGTTGCAGCCGACAGTGTTTTTCAGCGACAACACCTTTGTGGCGTCCGTATTCCGTTAACACACAGGTGTTAGGAGTCGCTGATAGCTAATTAGCCCAGGTATGCCTCTGTCTATCATCTGTCTTCCATCTGTTTTCCTCAAACATGCTGTAACATGGAAATATGGCCATGTGGGAAAAGTAACCCTATAAAGTTAGCAATTAAAACTTTTGGGCTTTACAATTATGGTGAAATTTACAGCATTTTGGGGGGGGATTAAGTGGGTTAATATGATCCTGGAAGTGATACATGTTGGACGGAGGGACATGTCAAAATGCTGACTTTGGTCATTCTAGCAAGCTTTTATTCATATAAAAAATGTCACGCTGCATGAGGAAAATGGTGGTCACACCAGATACTGACTGGTTTTCTGATCCTTTCCCCTCATGTTCAATCCATTTCTATTGGTGGAGGGCCTTTCCCCCCATGTTCAATCCATTTTTATTGGTGGAGGGCCTCCCCCCCATGTTCAATCCATTTTTATTGGTGGAGGGCCTTTCCCCCCCCCCCCCCCCCCATGTTCAATCCATTTTTATTGGTGGAGGGCCTTTCCCCCATGTTCAATCCATTTTTATTGGTGGAGGGCCTCCCCCCCCCCCCATGTTCAATCCATTTTTATTGGTGGAGGGTCTCCCCAGCCCATGTTCAATCCATTTCTATTGGTGGAGGGCCTCCCCCCCCCCCCCATGTTCAATCCATTTCTATTGGTGGAGGGCCTTTCCCCCCATGTTCAATCTATTTCTATTGGTGGAGGGCCTCCCCCCCCCCATGTTCAATCCATTTCTATTGGTGGAGGGCCTCCCCCCCATGTTCAACCCATTTTTATTGGTGGAGGGCCCCCCCCCCCCCATGTTCAATCCATTTCTATTGGTGGAGGGCCTCCCCCCCCCCATGTTCAATCCATTTTTATTGGAGGAGGGCCTCCCCCCCCCCCCCCCCCCATGTTCAATCCATTTTTATTGGTGGAGGGCCTTTCCCCCCCAAGTTCAATCCATTCTTATTGGTGGAGGGCCTCACCCCCCCCCATGTTCAATCCATTTCTATTGGTGGAGGGCCTTTCCCCCCCATGTTCAATCCATTTTTATTGGTGGAGGGCCTCCCCCCCCCCCCCATGTTCAATCCATTTCTATTGGTGGAGGGCCTCCCCAAGAATAATCATCAGAGATGTCTTGATTCATTTCTTCCCCGCCATCCGAGTAGTTTTCGTTCAGATTTGGTAAGTTAGACACACTCTCACTCTGGACTCCAAGTAGACCAGAGTAGACTGATAGGACTGCTGTTCTTCATTCACAATTGGTGATTAAATAATTATCTTCCCCTCACTCAGCAACTCACCCGTTCTCCCCCTTTCTCCCCCACCATACTTTACCTCAGTCATTTAATCCGTTGTTCTACGTCTGAATAGAGGTTAGGTTCAGTTTGGAAGAAATGATTGGGGATGATTATCAACTAGTCACGTCCCTTTAACCTGTCAGGAGGAGGGGAGGAGCTATTGATTACCACCAGTAAGTACTACCTGAATAACAGGAACCTCTGTTAGCCCAATAATGGACTTTAACCTGTCAGGAGAAGGAGAGGAGCTATTGATTACCACCAGTAAGTACTACCTGAATAACAGGAACCTCTGTTAGCCCAATAATGGACTTTAACCTGTCAGGAGGAGGAGAGGAGCTATTGATTACCACCAGTAAGTACTACCTGAATAACAGGAACCTCTGTTAGCCCAATAATGGACTTTAACCTGTCAGGAGAAGGAGAGGAGCTATTGATTACCACCAGTAAGTACTACCTGAATAACAGGAACCTCTGTTAGCCCAATAATGGACTTTAACCTGTCAGGAGAAGGAGAGGAGCAGGCGCTATTGTCTGGAGACGGACAGGCAGGGGGGGAACTATTCAATAAAATGACATGCCCTCCAAAAAGTGGGTAACGCCAGTTCTGTTAGTGAAATTAAGATTGTAACAATGACAGTGCATCATATAGATTTATTGAGGGAAAATCAAGGACTGAAGAGGGGCATGAATACAAAAAATGGCAGAGTAGTACTTTATTTAAATTCATGATGTGATTGGGGGACTAAACCTGATAGTATAACAATAGTAGTAATAATAACAATAATGTATTTTATACAACACTTTTCATTACAAAGACAATCTCAGACTGTAAAAACTGTCAAAACTAACAAAACACATGTAGAGATCTGGCAGGTCTTGAGGATGGTCTACCACAGCTTCAGATGATAAGGTGTTGTTCAGCCAGGCAGTTCAGAAAGGCTGGGCAGTAGTTTAAAAGGAGGGAGCAGCGATGTCACAGAAGGAGCAGCGACGTCACGGAGGGAGCAGCGACGTCACGGAGGGAGCAGCGACGTCACGGAGGGAGCAGCGACGTCACGGAGGGAGCAGCGACGTCACGGAGGGAGCAGCGACGTCACGGAGGGAGCAGCGTCAGTCAGTTAGTTACTCAGACCGGAGCTCTTCACCAGGCTCCTCCTTTAACCGGAGCCAGTTTTATCATGTAGAAGTTTTATTCAGGTCTCTATTAAGTATTTAACTAAATAATCTGTTTTTCTTTGGCAGGAGAAAGACCAGACTCTCACTCTGACAGCGGAAAGAGTCCTTCAGGAGGACCAGACCCAGTGACACACAAACCAGCGAGACAACACCACTCCCTATCATGGGCCCTAAAACAGCATGAGAGGACACACACAGGGGAAAAGCCTTTCCAATGTTCTCACTGTGGAAAGCATTTTGCCCGCTTAAGGAGCCTGAAGGAGCATGAGAGGACACATACAGGGGAAAATCTTTTCCAATGTTCCCACTGTGGAAAGCGTTTTACCCGCTTAATGAGCCTGACGGAGCATGAGAGGCTACACACAGGGGAAAAGCCTTTCCAATGTTCCAAGTGTGAACAGCGTTTTATCCGCTTAAGGAACCTGAAGAGTCATGAGAGGGTACACACAAGGGAAAATCCTTTCCAATGTTCCCAGTGTGAAAAGCATTTTACCCGTTTAAGGAGCCTGCAGAAGCATGAGAAGATACACACAGGGGAAAATCCTTTCCAATGTTCCCAGTGTGGAAAGATTTTTACCCGCTTAAGGAGCCTGCAGAAGCATGAGAGGATGCACACAGGGGAAATCATTTCCAATGTTCCCAGTGTGGAAATAGTTTTAGCAATTTAAGACATCTGAATAAGCATGCACTTACCAGTGCTCTCATTGTGGAAAGACATTTTCCCAGTCAGAGGACCTGAAATCACATCATAGAATAGAGAGGCTGTGTTCTGACTTATGTTTTTGACCTGAGAATTTAGGTTTTTGTTTATACAACATGAAATCATTAACCAAATAGACCTACTTTTGTTTAAGTTTTCATCTGGAGATGATAAAAACTATACAATGTGTTTTGATTATGAACTTTAATCCATTGCATACCCTCTAATATTTAATCCATTGCAAACCCTCTAATATTGTTCATTTTGTTTTTGGGATATTGCTAAATGTTGATGAATGGAGTTTGCATTTCTTGATTCTAACCTTAAACCTCCTGAATTTGATGTGATCTGGTTTTTCACTAAATGAATTGTATTACATGATTTAGATATTGCACCATGTAAATTATTGAATAGATTAATAGAATGTGCATTTCTTTATTTTGAACATTGAAACCTCTTGAATTTAGTCGTTTTTGTTGCATTTAGTTAATTTGTTTACTAGTCATCAAGCTAAAGTACAATGAAAATGTGATGCCGTTTTTATAACAACATTGATAAGTTGTTTACATGAAAAACATGAGTGTTCCCATCAATGTTATACCACTATATAGAAGCAGTATAGAGCTAGTTTAGATTGAATACAGATGTGTAGTAGATGTGAAGTTTATTTTAAATTCTTACTAATTGATTAGCAAAAACGTATCTTTGTTAGTCTCAATATAATAAACTTTTGAAAGAAATGAAAAATAAAAAGTAGAATAATGCACCATGGTAGCTAATACATTAGAATATAATAAGGCACCATGGTAGCTAATACATTATAATATAATAAGGCTCCATGGTAGCTAATACATTAGAATATAATAAGGCACCATGGTAGCTAATACATTAGAATATAATAAGGCTCCATGGTAGCTAATACATTATAATATAATAAGGCTCCATGGTAGCTAATACATTAGAATATAATAAGGCACCATGGTAGCTAATACATTAGAATATAATAAGGCTCCATGGTAGCTAATACATTAGAATAGAATAAGGCTCCATGGTAGCTAATACATTAGAATATAATAAGGCACCATGGTAGCTAATACATTAGAATATAATAAGGCTCCATGGTAGCTAATACATTAGAATAGAATAAGGCTCCATGGTAGCTAATACATTAGAATATAATAAGGCTCCATGGTAGCTAATACATTAGAATAGAATAAGGCTCCATGGTAGCTAATACATTAGAATATAATAAGGCTCCATGGTAGCTAATACATTAGAATATAATAAGGCTCCATGGTAGCTAATACATTAGAATATAATAAGGCACCATGGTAGCTAATACATTAGAATATAATAAGGCTCCATGGTAGCTAATACATTAGAATATAATAAGGCTCCATGGTAGCTAATACATTAGAATATAATAAGGCTCCATGGTAGCTAATACATTAGAATATAATAAGGCACCATGGTAGCTAATACATTAGAATATAATAAGGCTCCATGGTAACTAATACATTAGAATATAATAAGGCTCCATGGTAGCTAATACATTAGAATATAATAAGGCTCCATGGTAGCTAATACATTAGAATATAATAAGGCTCCATGGTAGCTAATACATTAGAATATAATAAGGCTCCATGGTAGCTAATACATTAGAATATAATAAGGCACCATGGTAGCTAATACAGTAGAATATAATAAGGCTCCATGGTAGCTAATACATTATAATAGAATAATGCACCATGGTAGCTAATACATTAGAATATAATAAGGCTCCATGGTAGCTAATACATTAGAATATAATAAGGCTCCATGGTAGCTAATACATTAGAATATAATAAGGCTCCATGGTAGCTAATACATTAGAATATAATAAGGCTCCATGGTAGCTAATACAATAGAATATAATAAGGCACCATGGTAGCTAATACATTAGAATATAATAAGGCACCATGGTAGCTAATACATTAGAATATAATAAGGCTCCATGGTAGCTATACATTAGAATATAATAAGGCTCCATGGTAGCTAATACAATATAATATAATAAGGCTCCATGGTAGCTAATACAATAGAATATAATAAGGCTCCATGGTAGCTAATACAATAGAATATAATAAGGCACCATGGTAGCTATACATTAGAATATAATAAGGCTCCATGGTAGCTAATACATTAGAATAGAATAAGGCTCCATGGTAGCTAATACATTAGAATATAATAAGGCTCCATGGTAGCTATACATTAGAATATAATAAGGCTCCATGGTAGCTAATACAATAGAATATAATAAGGCTCCATGGTAGCTAATACAATAGAATATAATAAGGCTCCATGGTAGCTAATACAATAGAATAGAATAAGGCTCCATGGTAGCTAATACATTAGAATATAATAAGGCTCCATGGTAGCTAATACATTAGAATATAATAAGGCTCCATGGTAGCTAATAAATTAGAATAGAATAAGGCTCCATGGTAGCTAATACATTAGAATATAATAAGGCTCCATGGTAGCTAATACATTAGAATAGAATAAGGCACCATGGTAGCTAATACATTAGAATATAATAAGGCACCATGGTAGCTAATACATTAGAATAGAATAAGGCACCATGGTAGCTAATACATTAGCATATAATAAGGCTCCATGGTAGCTAATACATTAGAATATAATAAGGCTCCATGGTAGCTATACATTAGAATAAGGCTCCGTGGTAGCTAATACAATAGAATATAATAAGGCTCCATGGTAGCTAATACATTAGAATAGAATAAGGCACCATGGTAGCTAATACATTAGAATATAATAAGGCTCCATGGTAGCTATACATTAGAATATAATAAGGCACCATGGTAGCTAATACAATAGAATATAATAAGGCTCCATGGTAGCTAATACATTATAATATAATAAGGCTCCATGGTAGCTAATACATTAGAATATAATAAGGCTCCATGGTAGCTAATACAGTAGAATATAATCAGGCTCCATGGTAGCGAATACATTAGAATAAGGCTCCATGGTAGCTAATACAGTAGAATATAATAAGGCTCCATGGTAGCTAATACATTATAATATAATAAGGCTCCATGGTAGCTAATACAGTAGAATATAATAAGGCTCCATGGTAGCTAATACATTAGAATAAGGCACCATGGTAGCTAATACATTAGCATATAATAAGGCTCCATGGTAGCTAATACATTAGAATAAAGCTCCATGGTAGCTATTACATTAGAATAAGGCACCATGGCAGCTAATACATTAGAATAGAATTAGGCTCTATGGTCGCTAATACATTAGAATATAATAAGGCTCCATGGTACCTAATACATTAGAATATAATAAGGCTCCATGGTAGCTAATACATTAGAATATAATAAGGCTCCATGGTAGCTAATACATTAGAATATAATAAGGCTCCATGGTAGCTAATACATTAGAATAGAATAAGGCTCCATGGTAGCTAATACATTAGAATATAATAAGGCTCCATGGTAGCTAATACATTAGAATATAATAAGGCTCCATGGTAGCTAATACATTAGAATAGAATAAGGCTCCATGGTAGCTAATACATTAGAATATAATAAGGCTCCATGGTAGCTAATACATTAGAATATAATAAGGCTCCATGGTAGCTAATACATTAGAATATAATAAGGCTCCATGGTAGCTAATACATTAGAATATAATAAGGCTCCATGGTAGCTAATACATTAGAATAGAATAAGGCTCCATGGTAGCTAATACATTAGAATATAATAAGGCTCCGTGGTAGCTAATACATTAGAATAGAATAAGGCTCCATGGTAGCTAATACATTAGAATATAATAAGGCTCCATGGTAGCTAATACATTAAAATAGCATAAGGCTCCATGGTAGCTAATACATTAGAATAAAGCTCCATGGTAGCTATTACATTAGAATAAGGCACCATGGCAGCTAATACAATAGAATAGAATTAGGCTCTATGGTCGCTAATACATTATAATAGAATAAGGCTCCATTTAAGCTTATACATTAAAATAGAATAAGGCTCCATGGCAGCTAATACATTAAAATAGAATAAGGCTCCATTGTAGCTAATTCATTAGAATAAGGCACCATGGTAGCTAATTCATTATATTAGAATAAGGATCCACGGTAGCTAATACAGTAGAATTAGGCTCCATGGATCTAATACATTTCATTAGAATATGGCTCCATGGTAGCTAATATATTAGGCTATAATAAGTTACCATAATTGTATCCTATACTGACTAGTCTTTTATCCATTAGGTCTAATACATGTATCCTATACTGACTAGTCTATTATCCATTAGGTCTAATACATGTATCCTATACTGACTAGACTATTTATCCATTAGGTCTAATACATGTATCCTATACTGACTAGTCTATTATCCATTAGGTCTAATACATGTATCCTATACTGACTAGTCTATTATCCATTAGGTCTAATACATGTATCCTATACTGACTAGTCTATTTATCCATTAGGTCTAATAAATGTACCTGCGCATATTGATTTTGTCCATCCATACCAGACGCGATCAGGACACGCAGGTTGAAATATCAAAATGAACTCTGAACCAAGTACATTTATTTGGGGACAGGTCGAAAAGCATTCATGGCAATTTAGCTAGTTAGCTTGCTGTTGCTGGCTGATTTGTCCTGGGATATAAACATTGGGTTGTTATGTTATCTGAAATGCACAAGGTCCTCTTGTCTTACAATGAATCCATGATTGCATGGCCACACCTCCAACTCAATCATCAAGTTTGTAGACGACACAACAGTGAATGGCCTGATTACCAACAATGACGAAACAGCCTACAGGGAGGAGGTGAGGGCCCTGGCGGAGTGGTGCCAAGAAAATAACCTCTCCCTCAAAATCAACAAAAACAAAGGAGCTGATCGTGGACTTCAGGAGACCAGCCGCAGTGGAGAAGGTGAAAAGCTTCAAGTTCCTCGGCGTACACATCCCTGACAATCTGAACATGGTCCATCCACACAGTGTGGTGAAGAAGGAGCAACAGTTCCTCTTCAACCTCAGGAGGCTTGGCCCCTAAGACCCTCACAAACTTATACAGATATGCAATTGAGAGCATCCTGTCAGTCTGTATCACCACCTGGTACAGCAACTGCACCAAACAGCTTCTATCTCAAGGCCGTCAGACTGTTAAATAGCCATCACTAGCCGGCCTCCACCCAGTACCCTGCCCTGTCACTGTCACTAGCTGGCTACCGCCCGGTACTCAACCCTGCACCTTCAAGGCTGCTGTCCTATGTACATAGACATGGAATCACTGGTTGCTTTAATAATGCTTACATACTGTTGTACACACTTCATATGTATATACAGTTCGCCTTGTTTTCCTCTAGCGTTTCTCCAGTTTGCTCCCAGCTGCTTTCATAGAACGTTGATCCCTGTTAAACCACGGTATAGATTGTTTCTTTGACAGAATTAATATGACATTTCCTTAAATGCAGTCAGATACGTAGCAGATGGAAAGTGTTTTAAATGAAATAAAATGCACTTTTCTCTCAACTGCGTTACCAACTCCAGTCAGCAGATGGCGATGAGCGTCTTTCAGGCGATGCTGCCATTGTGACGTATAATCTAGTGGACGGGACGTGTCTTCAACAACAACAACAACAGCTAGTCAGACACCTCGGTAGCTTGCTCGCCAACATAACCGAAACATTGAAGCTCTTTAGACTGTCTCAGTGTTTTAAACACAGTTGTGTCGTTTAGCTAGTTACCTTATTTAATGTTATATGTATATTGTTAGTCAGTTACCTGGCTTGATAAGTTAGCCTAGCACTAGGCTAGTCGCTAATGCTAGCTAGCTAACATCCCCGACCATGAGCTCACTAAGCTACTCTCCTCCTGCTGAAGAAGAAGCGGTCTGCTGGACGGAGAATAAGGCTCCAGAGGGTATATGGCTGAACATTGTCGTGAAAGAGGAGAAAGAAGAGGAGGATGTCACAGTTAAAAAACAAGTAGAGGTTGAGGCTGTTCCCGTGAAAGAAGAAGAGGAAGACGTTACTGTGAAAGAAGAGGAAGACGCGTTCAGAGTGAAAGAGGAGGAGGAAGAGCAAGAGGAGGATGCAGGGGAGGAGGGGGAGATGACTGTCACATTGAAAGAAGAAGACGAGGAGGAGACAGTACTTACTGGTCTCAATCAGATCTTCTATCTTAATAACAGGATCACAACCTCTTTTAGACCAATAATGGACGGAAGAAGCCTGACGTTACTCAATATAGTCCAAGGACCAGACATGTTCTGCTGTGAGGCGAACTGGCTCCAAAACAGACAAATACTACATCTAAATGTGAATCGATTCTCAATTGTGGTACGGTTCCAGAAA
Organism: Salmo trutta; assembly: GCF_901001165.1. Classification (NCBI taxonomy): domain Eukaryota; kingdom Metazoa; phylum Chordata; class Actinopteri; order Salmoniformes; family Salmonidae; genus Salmo; species Salmo trutta. Next base: position 298,446 of record NW_021822351.1, on the reverse strand, counting down.
CCTAAATCTCTCTACTTTCATATCACATCAAAAATAATTTCACAAATATACTCTTACTGCACACTGTTCTAACTGGTTTTAACACAGTTGCAGCCGACAGTGTTTTTCAGCGACAACACCTTTGTGGCGTCCGTATTCCGTTAACACACAGGTGTTAGGAGTCGCTGATAGCTAATTAGCCCAGGTATGCCTCTGTCTATCATCTGTCTTCCATCTGTTTTCCTCAAACATGCTGTAACATGGAAATATGGCCATGTGGGAAAAGTAACCCTATAAAGTTAGCAATTAAAACTTTTGGGCTTTACAATTATGGTGAAATTTACAGCATTTTGGGGGGGGATTAAGTGGGTTAATATGATCCTGGAAGTGATACATGTTGGACGGAGGGACATGTCAAAATGCTGACTTTGGTCATTCTAGCAAGCTTTTATTCATATAAAAAATGTCACGCTGCATGAGGAAAATGGTGGTCACACCAGATACTGACTGGTTTTCTGATCCTTTCCCCTCATGTTCAATCCATTTCTATTGGTGGAGGGCCTTTCCCCCCATGTTCAATCCATTTTTATTGGTGGAGGGCCTCCCCCCCATGTTCAATCCATTTTTATTGGTGGAGGGCCTTTCCCCCCCCCCCCCCCCATGTTCAATCCATTTTTATTGGTGGAGGGCCTTTCCCCCATGTTCAATCCATTTTTATTGGTGGAGGGCCTCCCCCCCCCCCATGTTCAATCCATTTTTATTGGTGGAGGGTCTCCCCAGCCCATGTTCAATCCATTTCTATTGGTGGAGGGCCTCCCCCCCCCCCATGTTCAATCCATTTCTATTGGTGGAGGGCCTTTCCCCCCATGTTCAATCTATTTCTATTGGTGGAGGGCCTCCCCCCCCCCATGTTCAATCCATTTCTATTGGTGGAGGGCCTCCCCCCCCCCCATGTTCAACCCATTTTTATTGGTGGAGGGCCCCCCCCCCCCCATGTTCAATCCATTTCTATTGGTGGAGGGCCTCCCCCCCCCATGTTCAATCCATTTTTATTGGTGGAGGGCCTCCCCCCCCCCCATGTTCAATCCGTTTTTATTGGTGGAGGGCCTTTCCCCCCCAAGTTCAATCCATTCTTATTGGTGGAGGGCCTCCCCCCCCCATGTTCAATCCATTTCTATTGGTGGAGGGCCTTTCCCCCCCATGTTCAATCCATTTTTATTGGTGGAGGGCCTCCCCCCCCCCCCATGTTCAATCCATTTCTATTGGTGGAGGGCCTCCCCAAGAATAATCATCAGAGATGTCTTGATTCATTTCTTCCCCGCCATCCGAGTAGTTTTCGTTCAGATTTGGTAAGTTAGACACACTCTCACTGTGGACTCCAAGTAGACCAGAGTAGACTGATAGGACTGCTGTTCTTCATTCACAATTGGTGATTAAATAATTATCTTCCCCTCGCTCATCAACTCACCCGTTCTCCCCCTTTCTCCCCCACAATACTTTACTTCATTCATTTAATCCGATGTTCTACGTCTGAATAGAGGTTAGGTTCAGTTTGGAAGAAATGATTGGGGATGATTATCAACTAGTCACGTCCCTTTAACCTGTCAGGAGGAGGGGAGGAGCTATTGATTACCACCAGTAAGTACTACCTGAATAACAGGAACCTCTGTTAGCCCAATAATGGACTTTAACCTGTCAGGAGAAGGAGAGGAGCTATTGATTACCACCAGTAAGTACTACCTGAATAACAGGAACCTCTGTTAGCCCAATAATGGACTTTAACCTGTCAGGAGGAGGAGAGGAGCTATTGATTACCACCAGTAAGTACTACCTGAATAACAGGAACCTCTGTTAGCCTAATAATGGACTTTAACCTGTCAGAAGAAGGAGAGGAGCTATTGATTACCACCAGTAAGTACTACCTGAATAACAGGAACCTCTGTTAGCCCAATAATGGACTTTAACCTGTCAGGAGGAGGAGAGGAGCTATTGATTACCACCAGTAAGTACTACCTGAATAACAGGAACCTCTGTTAGCCTAATAATGGACTTTAACCTGTCAGGAGGAGGAGAGGAGCTATTGATTACCACCAGTAAGTACTACCTGAATAACAGGAACCTCTGTTAGCCTAATAATGGACTTTAACCTGTCAGAAGAAGGAGAGGAGCTATTGATTACCACCAGTAAGTACTACCTGAATAACAGGAACCTCTGTTAGCCCAATAATGGACTTTAACCTGTCAGGAGAAGGAGAGGAGCAGGCGCTATTGTCTGGAGACGGACAGGCAGGGGGGGAACTATTCAATAAAATGACATGCCCTCCAAAAAGTGGGTAACGCCAGTTCTGTTAGTGAAATTAAGATTGTAACAATGACAGTGCATCATATAGATTTATTGAGGGAAAATCAAGGACTGAAGAGGGGCATGAATACAAAAAATGGCAGAGTAGTACTTTATTTAAATTCATGATGTGATTGGGGGACTAAACCTGATAGTATAACAATAGTAGTAATAATAACAATAATGTATTTTATACAACACTTTTCATTACAAAGACAATCTCAGACTGTAAAAACTGTCAAAACTAACAAAACACATGTAGAGATCTGGCAGGTCTTGAGGATGGTCTACCACAGCTTCAGATGATAAGGTGTTGTTCAGCCAGGCAGTTCAGAAAGGCTGGGCAGTAGTTTAAAAGGAGGGAGCAGCGATGTCACAGAAGGAGCAGCGACGTCACGGAGGGAGCAGCGACGTCACGGAGGGAGCAGCGACGTCACGGAGGGAGCAGCGACGTCACGGAGGGAGCAGCGACGTCACGGAGGGAGCAGCGTCAGTCAGTTAGTTACTCAGACCGGAGCTCTTCACCAGGCTCCTCCTTTAACCGGAGCCAGTTTTATCATGTAGAAGTTTTATTCAGGTCTCTATTAAGTATTTAACTAAATAATCTGTTTTTCTTTGGCAGGAGAAAGACCAGACTCTCACTCTGACAGCGGAAAGAGTCCTTCAGGAGGACCAGACCCAGTGACACACAAACCAGCGAGACAACACCACTCCCTATCATGGGCCCTAAAACAGCATGAGAGGACACACACAGGGGAAAAGCCTTTCCAATGTTCTCACTGTGGAAAGCATTTTGCCCGCTTAAGGAGCCTGAAGGAGCATGAGAGGACACATACAGGGGAAAATCTTTTCCAATGTTCCCACTGTGGAAAGCGTTTTACCCGCTTAATGAGCCTGACGGAGCATGAGAGGCTACACACAGGGGAAAAGCCTTTCCAATGTTCCAAGTGTGAACAGCGTTTTATCCGCTTAAGGAACCTGAAGAGTCATGAGAGGGTACACACAAGGGAAAATCCTTTCCAATGTTCCCAGTGTGAAAAGCATTTTACCCGTTTAAGGAGCCTGCAGAAGCATGAGAAGATACACACAGGGGAAAATCCTTTCCAATGTTCCCAGTGTGGAAAGATTTTTACCCGCTTAAGGAGCCTGCAGAAGCATGAGAGGATGCACACAGGGGAAATCATTTCCAATGTTCCCAGTGTGGAAATAGTTTTAGCAATTTAAGACATCTGAATAAGCATGCACTTACCAGTGCTCTCATTGTGGAAAGACATTTTCCCAGTCAGAGGACCTGAAATCACATCATAGAATAGAGAGGCTGTGTTCTGACTTATGTTTTTGACCTGAGAATTTAGGTTTTTGTTTATACAACATGAAATCATTAACCAAATAGACCTACTTTTGTTTAAGTTTTCATCTGGAGATGATAAAAACTATACAATGTGTTTTGATTATGAACTTTAATCCATTGCATACCCTCTAATATTTAATCCATTGCAAACCCTCTAATATTGTTCATTTTGTTTTTGGGATATTGCTAAATGTTGATGAATGGAGTTTGCATTTCTTGATTCTAACCTTAAACCTCCTGAATTTGATGTGATCTGGTTTTTCACTAAATGAATTGTATTACATGATTTAGATATTGCACCATGTAAATTATTGAATAGATTAATAGAATGTGCATTTCTTTATTTTGAACATTGAAACCTCTTGAATTTAGTCGTTTTTGTTGCATTTAGTTAATTTGTTTACTAGTCATCAAGCTAAAGTACAATGAAAATGTGATGCCGTTTTTATAACAACATTGATAAGTTGTTTACATGAAAAACATGAGTGTTCCCATCAATGTTATACCACTATATAGAAGCAGTATAGAGCTAGTTTAGATTGAATACAGATGTGTAGTAGATGTGAAGTTTATTTTAAATTCTTACTAATTGATTAGCAAAAACGTATCTTTGTTAGTCTCAATATAATAAACTTTTGAAAGAAATGAAAAATAAAAAGTAGAATAATGCACCATGGTAGCTAATACATTAGAATATAATAAGGCACCATGGTAGCTAATACATTATAATATAATAAGGCTCCATGGTAGCTAATACATTAGAATATAATAAGGCACCATGGTAGCTAATACATTAGAATATAATAAGGCTCCATGGTAGCTAATACATTATAATATAATAAGGCTCCATGGTAGCTAATACATTAGAATATAATAAGGCACCATGGTAGCTAATACATTAGAATATAATAAGGCTCCATGGTAGCTAATACATTAGAATAGAATAAGGCTCCATGGTAGCTAATACATTAGAATATAATAAGGCACCATGGTAGCTAATACATTAGAATATAATAAGGCTCCATGGTAGCTAATACATTAGAATAGAATAAGGCTCCATGGTAGCTAATACATTAGAATATAATAAGGCTCCATGGTAGCTAATACATTAGAATAGAATAAGGCTCCATGGTAGCTAATACATTAGAATATAATAAGGCTCCATGGTAGCTAATACATTAGAATATAATAAGGCTCCATGGTAGCTAATACATTAGAATATAATAAGGCACCATGGTAGCTAATACATTAGAATATAATAAGGCTCCATGGTAGCTAATACATTAGAATATAATAAGGCTCCATGGTAGCTAATACATTAGAATATAATAAGGCTCCATGGTAGCTAATACATTAGAATATAATAAGGCACCATGGTAGCTAATACATTAGAATATAATAAGGCTCCATGGTAGCTAATACATTAGAATATAATAAGGCTCCATGGTAGCTAATACATTAGAATATAATAAGGCTCCATGGTAGCTAATACATTAGAATAGAATAAGGCTCCATGGTAGCTAATACATTAGAATATAATAAGGCTCCATGGTAGCTAATACATTAGAATATAATAAGGCTCCATGGTAGCTAATACATTAGAATATAATAAGGCACCATGGTAGCTAATACAGTAGAATATAATAAGGCTCCATGGTAGCTAATACATTATAATAGAATAATGCACCATGGTAGCTAATACATTAGAATATAATAAGGCTCCATGGTAGCTAATACATTAGAATATAATAAGGCTCCATGGTAGCTAATACATTAGAATATAATAAGGCTCCATGGTAGCTAATACATTAGAATATAATAAGGCTCCATGGTAGCTAATACAATAGAATATAATAAGGCACCATGGTAGCTAATACATTAGAATATAATAAGGCACCATGGTAGCTAATACATTAGAATATAATAAGGCTCCATGGTAGCTATACATTAGAATATAATAAGGCTCCATGGTAGCTAATACAATATAATATAATAAGGCTCCATGGTAGCTAATACAATAGAATAGAATAAGGCTCCATGGTAGCTAATACAATAGAATATAATAAGGCACCATGGTAGCTATACATTAGAATATAATAAGGCTCCATGGTAGCTAATACATTAGAATAGAATAAGGCTCCATGGTAGCTAATACATTAGAATATAATAAGGCTCCATGGTAGCTATACATTAGAATATAATAAGGCTCCATGGTAGCTAATACAATAGAATATAATAAGGCTCCATGGTAGCTAATACAATAGAATATAATAAGGCTCCATGGTAGCTAATACAATAGAATAGAATAAGGCTCCATGGTAGCTAATACATTAGAATATAATAAGGCTCCATGGTAGCTAATACATTAGAATATAATAAGGCTCCATGGTAGCTAATACATTAGAATAGAATAAGGCTCCATGGTAGCTAATACATTAGAATATAATAAGGCTCCATGGTAGCTAATACAGTAGAATATAATCAGGCTCCATGGTAGCGAATACATTAGAATAAGGCTCCATGGTAGCTAATACAGTAGAATATAATAAGGCTCCATGGTAGCTAATACATTATAATATAATAAGGCTCCATGGTAGCTAATACAGTAGAATATAATAAGGCTCCATGGTAGCTAATACATTAGAATAAGGCACCATGGTAGCTAATACATTAGCATATAATAAGGCTCCATGGTAGCTAATACATTAGAATAAAGCTCCATGGTAGCTATTACATTAGAATAAGGCACCATGGCAGCTAATACATTAGAATAGAATTAGGCTCTATGGTCGCTATTACATTAGAATATAATAAGGCTCCATGGTACCTAATACATTAGAATATAATAAGGCTCCATGGTAGCTAATACATTAGAATATAATAAGGCTCCATGGTAGCTAATACATTAGAATATAATAAGGCTCCATGGTAGCTAATACATTAGAATAGAATAAGGCTCCATGGTAGCTAATACATTAGAATATAATAAGGCTCCATGGTAGCTAATACATTAGAATATAATAAGGCTCCATGGTAGCTAATACATTAGAATAGAATAAGGCTCCATGGTAGCTAATACATTAGAATATAATAAGGCTCCATGGTAGCTAATACATTAGAATATAATAAGGCTCCATGGTAGCTAATACATTAGAATATAATAAGGCTCCATGGTAGCTAATACATTAGAATATAATAAGGCTCCATGGTAGCTAATACATTAGAATAGAATAAGGCTCCATGGTAGCTAATACATTAGAATATAATAAGGCTCCGTGGTAGCTAATACATTAGAATAGAATAAGGCTCCATGGTAGCTAATACATTAGAATATAATAAGGCTCCATGGTAGCTAATACATTAAAATAGCATAAGGCTCCATGGTAGCTAATACATTAGAATAAAGCTCCATGGTAGCTATTACATTAGAATAAAGCACCATGGCAGCTAATACAATAGAATAGAATTAGGCTCTATGGTCGCTAATACATTATAATAGAATAAGGCTCCATTTAAGCTTATACATTAAAATAGCATAAGGCTCCATGGCAGCTAATACATTAAAATAGAATAAGGCTCCATGGTAGCTAATTCATTAGAATAAGGCACCATGGTAGCTAATTCATTATATTAGAATAAGGATCCATGGATCTAATACATTTCATTAGAATATGGCTCCATGGTAGCTAATATATTAGGCTATAATAAGTTACCATAATTGTATCCTATACTGACTAGTCTTTTATCCATTCGGTCTAATACATGTATCCTATACTGACTAGTCTATTATCCATTAGGTCTAATACATGTATCCTATACTGACTAGACTATTTATCCATTAGGTCTAATACATGTATCCTATACTGACTAGTCTATTATCCATTAGGTCTAATACATGTATTCTATACTGACTAGTCTATTATCCATTAGGTCTAATACATGTATCCTATACTGACTAGACTATTTATCCATTAGGTCTAATAAATGTACCTGCGCATATTGATTTTGTCCATCCATACCAGACGCGATCAGGACACGCAGGTTGAAATATCAAAATGAACTCTGAACCAAGTACATTTATTTGGGGACAGGTCGAAAAGCATTCATGGCAATTTAGCTAGTTAGCTTGCTGTTGCTGGCTGATTTGTCCTGGGATATAAACATTGGGTTGTTATGTTATCTGAAATGCACAAGGTCCTCTTGTCTTACAATGAATCCATGATTGCATGGCCACACCTCCAACTCAATCATCAAGTTTGTAGACGACACAACAGTGAATGGCCTGATTACCAACAATGACGAAACAGCCTACAGGGAGGAGGTGAGGGCCCTGGCGGAGTGGTGCCAAGAAAATAACCTCTCCCTCAAAATCAACAAAAACAAAGGAGCTGATCGTGGACTTCAGGAGACCAGCCGCAGTGGAGAAGGTGAAAAGCTTCAAGTTCCTCGGCGTACACATCCCTGACAATCTGAACATGGTCCATCCACACAGTGTGGTGAAGAAGGAGCAACAGTTCCTCTTCAACCTCAGGAGGCTTGGCCCCTAAGACCCTCACAAACTTATACAGATATGCAATTGAGAGCATCCTGTCAGTCTGTATCACCACCTGGTACAGCAACTGCACCAAACAGCTTCTATCTCAAGGCCGTCAGACTGTTAAATAGCCATCACTAGCCGGCCTCCACCCAGTACCCTGCCCTGTCACTGTCACTAGCTGGCTACCGCCCGGTACTCAACCCTGCACCTTCAAGGCTGCTGTCCTATGTACATAGACATGGAATCACTGGTTGCTTTAATAATGCTTACATACTGTTGTACACACTTCATATGTATATACAGTTCGCCTTGTTTTCCTCTAGCGTTTCTCCAGTTTGCTCCCAGCTGCTTTCATAGAACGTTGATCCCTGTTAAACCACGGTATAGATTGTTTCTTTGACAGAATTAATATGACATTTCCTTAAATGCAGTCAGATACGTAGCAGATGGAAAGTGTTTTAAATGAAATAAAATGCACTTTTCTCTCAACTGCGTTACCAACTCCAGTCAGCAGATGGCGATGAGCGTCTTTCAGGCGATGCTGTCATTGTGACGTATAATCTAGTGGACGGGACGTGTCTTCAACAACAACAACAACAGCTAGTCAGACACCTCGGTAGCTTGCTCGCCAACATAACCGAAACATTGAAGCTCTTTAGACTGTCTCAATGTTTTAAACACAGTTGTGTCGTTTAGCTAGTTACCTTATTTAATGTTATATGTATATTGTTAGTCAGTTACCTGGCTTGATAAGTTAGCCTAGCACTAGGCTAGTCGCTAATGCTAGCTAGCTAACATCCCCGACCATGAGCTCACTAAGCTACTCTCCTCCTGCTGAAGAAGAAGCGGTCTGCTGGACGGAGAATAAGGCTCCAGAGGGTATATGGCTGAACATTGTCGTGAAAGAGGAGAAAGAAGAGGAGGATGTCACAGTTAAAAAACAAGTAGAGGTTGAGGCTGTTCCCGTGAAAGAAGAAGAGGAAGACGTTACTGTGAAAGAAGAGGAAGACGCGTTCAGAGTGAAAGAGGAGGAGGAAGAGCAAGAGGAGGATGCAGGGGAGGAGGGGGAGATGACTGTCACATTGAAAGAAGAAGACGAGGAGGAGACAGAAGATCTGATTGAGACCAGTAAGTACTATCTTAATAACAGGATCACAACCTCTTTTAGACCAATAATGGACGAAAGAAGCCTGACGTTACTCAATATAGTCCAAGGACCAGACATGTTCTGCTGTGAGGCGAACTGGCTCCAAAACAGACAAATACTACATCTAAATGTGAATCGATTCTCAATTGTGGTACGGTTCCAGAAACCTAAATCTCTCTACTTTCATATCACATCAAAAATAATTTCACAAATATACTCTTACTGCACACTGTTCTAACTGGTTTTAACACAGTTGCAGCCGACAGTGTTTTTCAGCGACAACACCTTTGTGGCGTCCGTATTCCGTTAACACACAGGTGTTAGGAGTCGCTGATAGCTAATTAGCCCAGGTATGCCTCTGTCTATCATCTGTCTTCCATCTGTTTTCCTCAAACATGCTGTAACATGGAAATATGGCCATGTGGGAACAGTAACCCTATAAAGGTAGCAATTAAAACTTTTGGGCTTTACAATTATGGTGAAATTTACAGCATTTTGGGGGGGGATTAAGTGGGTTAATATGATCCTGGAAGTGATACATGTTGGACGGAGGGACATGTCAAAATGCTGACTTTGGTCATTCTAGCAAGCTTTTATTCATATAAAAAATGTCACGCTGCATGAGGAAAATGGTGGACACACCAGATACTGACTGGTTTTCTGATCCTTTCCCCCCATGTTCAATCCATTTCTATTGGTGGAGGGCCTTTCCCCCCATGTTCAATCCATTTCTATTGGTGGTGGGCCTTTCCCCCCATGTTCAAACCATTTCTATTGGTGGAGGGCTTTTCCCCCCCATGTTCAATCCATTTCTATTGGTGGTGGGCCTTTCCCCCCCATGTTCAATCCATTTTTATTGGTGGAGGGCCTTTCCCCCCATGTTCAATCCATTTTTATTGGTGGAGGGCCTTTCCCCCATGTTCAATCCATTTCTATTGGTGGAGGGCCTTTCCCCCCCATGTTCCATCCATTTTTATTGGTGGAGGGCCCCCCCCCCCCCATGTTCCATCCATTTCTATTGGTGGAGGGCCTTTCCCCCATGTTCAATCCATTTCTATTGGTGGAGGGCCTTTCCCCCCCATGTTCAATCCATTTCTATTGGTGGAGGGCCTTTCCCCCCCATGTTCAATCCATTTTTATTGGTGGAGGGCCTTTCCCCCATGTTCAATCCATTTCTATTGGTGGAGGGCCTTTCCCCCATGTTCAATCCATTTCTATTGGTGGAGGGCCTTTCCCCCATGTTCAATCCATTTCTATTGGTGGAGGGCCTTTCCCCCCCATGTTCAATCCATTTTTATTGGTGGAGGGCCTTTTCCCCCCCATGTTCAATCCATTTCTATTGGTGGAGGGCCTTTCCCCCATGTTCAATCCATTTTTATTGGTGGAGGGCCTTTTCCCCCCCATGTTCAATCCATTTTTATTGGTGGAGGGCCTCCCCCCCCCATGTTCAATCCATTTCTATTGGTGGAGGGCCTTTCCCCCCCATGTTCAATCCATTTCTATTGGTGGAGGGCCTTTCCCCCCCATGTTCAATCCATTTCTATTGGTGGAGGGCCTTTCCCCCCATGTTCAAACCATTTTTATTGGTGGAGGGCCTCCTCCCCCCCCCATGTTCAATCCATTTCTATTGGTGGAGGGCCTTTCCCCCCATGTTCAATCCATTTCTATTGGTGGAGGGCCTTTCCCCCCATGTTCAATCCATTTTTATTGGTGGAGGGCCTCCCCCCCCCCCCATGTTCCATCCATTTCTATTGGTGGAGGGCCTTTCCCCCCCATGTTCAATCCATTTCTATTGGTGGAGGGCCTTTCCCCCATGTTCCATCCATTTCTATTGGTGGAGGGCCTTTCCCCCCATGTTCAATCCATTTTTATTGGTGGAGGGCCTTTTCCCCCCCATGTTCAATCCATTTTTATTGGTGGAGGGCCTTTCCCCCCCATGTTCAAACCGTTTTTATTGGTGGAGGGCCTTTCCCCCATGTTCAATCCATTTTTATTGGTGGAGGGCTTTCCCCCCCATGTTCCATCCATTTCTATTGGTGGAGGGCCTTTCCCCCCATGTTCAATCCATTTTTATTGGTGGAGGGCCTTTCCCCCCCAAGTTCAATCCATTCTTATTGGTGGAGGGTCTTTCCCCCAAGTTCAATCCATTTTATAGGTGGAGGGCCTCCCCAAGAATAATCATCAGAGATGTCTTGATTCATTTCTTCCCCGCCATCCGAGTAGTTTTCGTTCAGATTTAGTAAGTTAGACACACTGTCACTGTGGACTCCAAGTAGACCAGAGTAGACTGATAGGACTGCTGTTCTTCATTCACAATTGGTGATTAAATAATTATCTTCCCCTCACTCAGCAACTCACCCGTTCTCCCCCTTTCTCCCCCACCATACTTTACCTCAGTCATTTAATCCGTTGTTCTACGTCTGAATAGAGGTTAGGTTCAGTTTGGAAGAAATGATTGGGGATGATTATCAACTAGTCACGTCCCTTTAACCTGTCAGGAGGAGGGGAGGAGCTATTGATTACCACCAGTAAGTACTACCTGAAGCTCAGTTGGTAGAGCATGGTGTTTGCAACGCCAGGGTTGTGGGTTCGATTCCCACGGGGGGCCAGCACAGGGGGAAAAAAGTATGAAATGTATGAAATTGTATGAAATGTATGCATTCACTACTGTAAGTCGCTGAATAAAATGTAAATGACTAAAATGTAAAAAATGAATAACAGGAGCCTCTGTTAGCCCAATAATGGTCTTTAACCTGTCAGGAGAAGGAGAGGAGCAGGGGCTATTTTCAGGAGATGGACTGGGGGACGGGGGGAAACTATTCAATAAAATGACATGCCCTCCTCAAAGTGGGTAAATGATATGCCCTCCTCAAAGTGGGTAACGCCAGTTCTGTTAGTGAAATTAAGATTGTAACAATGACAGTGCGTCATATAGATTTATTGAGGGAAAATCAAGGACTGAAGGGGGGTACAAATAAAAAAATGGCAGAGTAGTACTTTTTTTAAATTCATGAGGTGATTGGGGGACTAAACCTGGTAGTATAACAATAGTAGTAGTAATAATAATGTATTTTATACAATGCTTTTCATTTGAAAGACAATCTCAGACTGTAAAAACGAACAAAACACATGTAGAGATCTGGCAGGTCTTGATGATGGTCTACCACAGCTTCAGATGATAAGGTGTTGTTCAGCCAGGCAGTTCAGAAAGGCTGGGCAGTAGTTTAAAAGGAGGGAGCAGCGACGTCACGGAGGGAGCAGCGACGTCACGGAGGGAGCAGCGACGTCACGGAGGGAGCAGCGACGTCACGGAGGGAGCAGCGACGTCACGGAGGGAGCAGCGTCAGCCAGTTAGTTACTCAGACCGGAGCTCTTCACCAGGCTCCTCCTTTAACCGGAGCCAGTTTTATCATGTAGAAGTTTTATTCAGGTCTCTATTAAGTATTTAACTAAATAATCTGTTTGTCTTTGGCAGGAGAGGGACCAGACTCTCACTCTGACAGGGGAAAGAGTCCTTCAGGGGGACCAGACCCAGTGACACCCAAACCAGCGAGACAACACCAATGCTCCCAATGTGAAAAGAGATTTTCCCTATCATGGGACCTAAAACGGCATGAGAGGATACACACAGGAGAAAGGCCTTTCCAATGTTCCCAGTGTGGAAAGAGTTTTACTTTGTTAGGAAACCTGAGGGAGCATAAGAGAATACACTCTGGAGAGAAACCATACAACTGTTCCCAGTGTGGAAAGAGTTTCGCCTGGTTAGGGAGCCTAAAGCAACATGAGAGGATACACACAGGGGAAAAGCCTTTCCAATGTTCCCAGTGTGGAAAGCGTCTTACCCGCTTAAGGAGCCTGAAGGCGCATGAGAGGATACACACAGGGGAAAAGCCTTTCCAATGTTCCCCGTGTGGAAAGCGTCTTACCTGCTTAGGGAGCCTGAAGGCGCATGAGAGGATACACACAGGGGAAAAGCCTTTCCAATGTTCCCAGTGTGGAAAGCGTTTTACCCAGTTAGGGACCCTAAAAGAGCATGAGACAACACACACACAAGAAAAGCCCTACCAATGCTCCCAGTGTGGAATGAGTTTTATCAATTTAAGACATCTGAATAAGCATGCAATAATGCATACACAGGAGGAGAAGACATACCACTGCTCTCAGTGTGGAAAGACATTTTCCCAGTCAGAAGACCTGAAATCACATGAGAGAATAGAGAGGCTGTGTTCTGACTTATCTTTTTGACCTGAGAATTTAGGTTTTTGTTTATGCCAAATGAAATCCTATTGTTTATATGAAATCATTAACAAAATAGATGTACTTTTGTTTTAGTTTTCAGCTGTTGACCTGATGTCTAAAATCAGATTAAATACTATACAATTTTATTTTGTTTTGATTATGAAACTTTAATGGATACAACTATAAACCTTCTATTGTTCATTATACACTGCTCAAAAAAATAAAGGGAACACTTAAACAACACAATGTAACTCCAAGTCAATCACACTTCTGTGAAATCAAACTGTCCACTTAGGAAGCAACACTGATTGACAATAAATTTCACATGCTGTTGTGCAAATGGAATAGACAACAGGTGGAAATTATAGGCAATTAGCAAGACACCCCCAATAAAGGAGTGGTTCTGCAGGTGGTGACCACAGACCACTTCTCAGTTCCTATGCTTCCTGGCTGACGTTTTGGTCACTTTTGAATGCTGGCGGTGCTTTCACTCTAGTGGTAGCATGAGACGGCGTCTACAACCCACACAAGTGGCTCAGGTAGTGCAGCTCATCCAGGATGGCACATCAATGCAAGCTGTGGCAAGAAGGTTTGCTGTGTCTGTCAGCGTAGTGTCCAGAGCATGGAGGCGCTACCAGGAGACAGGCCAGTACATCAGGAGATGTGGAGGAGGCCGTAGGAGGGCAACAACCCAGCAGCAGGACCGCTACCTCCGCCTTTGTGCAAGGAGGAGCAGGAGGAGCACTGCCAGAGCCCTGCAAAATGACCTCCAGCAGGCCACAAATGTGCATGTGTCTGCTCAAACGGTCAGAAACAGACTCCATGAGGGTGGTATGAGGGCCCGACGTCCACAGGTGGGGGTTGTGCTTACAGCCCAACACCGTGCAGGATGTTTGGCATTTGCCAGAGAACACCAAGATTGGCAAATTCGCCACTGGTGCCCTGTGCTCTTCACAGATGAAAGCAGGTTCACACTGAGCACGTGACAGACATGACAGAGTCTGGAGACGTCGTGGAGAACGTTCTGCTGCCTGCAACATCCTCCAGCATGACCGGTTTGGCGGTGGGTCAGTCATAGTGTGGGGTGGCATTTCTTTGGGGGGCCGCACAGCCCTCCATGTGCTCGCCAGAGGTAGCCTGACTGCCATTAGGTACCGAGATGAGATCCTCAGACCCATTGTGAGACCATATGCTGGTGCGGTTGGCCCTGGGTTCCTCCTAATGCAAGACAATGCTGGACCTCATGTGGCTGGAGTGTGTCAGCAGTTCCTGCAAGAGGAAGGCATTGATGCTATGAACTGGCCCGCTCGTTCCCCAGACCTGAATCCAATTGCGCACATCTAGGACATCATGTCTCGCTCCATCCACCAACGCCACGTTGCACCACAGACTGTCCAGGAGTTGGCGGATGCTTTAGTCCAGGTCTGGGAGGAGATCCCTCAGGAGACCATCCACCACCTCATCAGGAGCATGCCCAGGCATTGTAGGGAGGTCATACAGGCACGTGGAGGCCACACACTACTGAGCCTCATTTTGACTTGTTTTAAGGACATTACATCAAAGTTGGATCAGCCTGTAGTGTGGTTTTCCACTTTAATTTTGTGTGTGACTCTAAATCCAGACCTCCATGGGTTGATAAATTGGATTTCCATTGATTATTTTTGTGTGATTTTGTTGTCAGCACATTCAGCTATGTAAAGAAAAAAGTATTTAATAAGATTATTTCATTCATTCAGATCTAGGATGTGTTATTTTAGTGTTCCCTTTATTTTTTTGAGCAGTATATTTTGGGGATATTATTATATAGATTAATGGAGTTTTGCATTTCTTGATTTTAACGTTTATCCTCTTGAATGTGATGTGATCTGGCTTTTCACTAAATGAATTGTTTTACATGATTTAGATATTGAATAGATTAATAGAATGTGCATTTCTTGATTTTGAACTTTGAAACCTCTTGAATTTAGTTGTTTCATTGAGTTAATTTGTTTACTAGTCGTCAAGCTAAAGGACGATGAAAATGTGGTGGGGTTTTTATAACAACATTGATAAGTTGTTGACATGAAAAACATGAATGTTCCCATCAATGTTATACCACTATGTACATGCAGTATAGAGCTAGTTGTTTATTTTGATATTATCTGTTTGTTTGACTTAATGAATCAGAATTTGCATTGAATACAGATGTGTAGTAGATGTAACGTTTATTTTAAATTCTCACTAATCGATCAACATTAAATTGTCTTTCTAAGTCTCAATATAATATTAAACTTTTGAAAGAAATGAAAAATAAATTAAACAATTCCTGTACACTCCAGTCAGCAGATGGCGATGTGCGTCTCAGGCGATGCTTCTAGCGTGACATAATCTAGAGTACGAGATGCTTCTTTGTTCAAAAAGCAAAAATGTTTAGTTTTTTTGTCGTCTTAATTTAAGGTTAGACATACAGGTTAACTGACATGACGAAAACGTGCATCCACGGGGCAGAAGTCAGTGTGCTGTTGTGATTCTGGGTGGCCAGATGGCTATGAACAATGACAAGAAGCTGCCATGTGGGGAATCGTAAGTGGCTCGTTTCACCTAGTTTCATCTTGTTCTTGATACGTCTCGTTTTGAGGTGTTTTGACTGACGGCACATCTATGTTAAACTTCGCTAGCTGGCTAACCAACTGTAACAATGTATCTGAGAGACAACAGGTGCTCATTGTGCCGATTTATTTAAGTTTTCGATCAACAATTTGAGAAATATAGTGTAAATGTTGTCAATAATCTAGACCAATCCCGTCTGTTTTGTCCCATATTTGAGCACGTGTCGGTTTTGTTCCTAAACAACCAACCCATCTATAAGGTTAGCAGTGTGGTTAAGGTTAGGTGTTAAATCAGATTTTAATAAGAACTTGTTTAGAAATGGGGAGGGTTTAGCTATTTGTGGCTGTGGTGACCCAACAACAACAGCTACTCGGTAGCCAAAAATAGCGGCAAAATCAGAGCTCTTCGGTGTTTCACTGTGGCCACGTGAGCCGGTACTCGCCATCCGCTCTCCAGTTTCCTCCTGAATTTGCGTGCGTGAATACAAAAACACGTTTTTTTTCTGGGAAACTGAGTCAGATGCTCTCTCATACACAGATGGAGTCGTGCATTTTATTTCATTTTTTTGTGCCTTATCAACAGTTACTTTGATATCACGGGTAGAGTGAGGCTGCACAGTAGCCACGGTGGTGCTGTTTTGGAAATGTTAAATCGTTAATTAAAGCCAGATGTGTTTAGACCCTTACAACAAACAAAAAAAGATTGCGATTTTGAAACTGCAGTAAAAGTGCGGCGACTGTGGTATTTCGGATGCAGTAATTGCAGAATAACTGCAGTAAAATGAACTTATTTGCAGCATACTGCACTTATATTGCACCCTGACTGCAATATTTTTTCGTAAGGGCAGTCATGATATACAGTGCCTTCGGAAATTATTCAGACCCCTAGACTTTTTCCACATTTTGTTACATTATTACGCCTTATTCTAAAATTAATTAAATCGTTTTTTTAAACTCATCAATCTATACACAATACCCAATAATGACAAAGCAAATACAGGTTTTTATACATTTTTGCAAATGTATTAAAAAATAAAATAAGGCAGAAATGTAACAAAATGTGGAAAAAGTCAAGGGGTCTGAATACTTTCCGAAGGCACTGTACAAACCCAATGTCACCAAGATCTAGGTGAACTTGAGTTGACCCTTGTTTTAGTTTTGCACCATGATTCTACACACTGACAGGACTCTACACACTGACAGAACTCGACACACTCAATCTAGGCCCATATACCAGCTAGTTCTAGGGCTACAATACCTCCTTTGCCAATTGGCCTGGACCCTTTATTGACGTCATGGATCCCCGCCAATCAATCACAACTGGACTGCCAACGTGATCGCCCGATGTGGTCTCAACAGGCTATTCTGTTACGATGTCGCCGAAGAACCATCTACTAGCTTTTCTGAACGCTGTGTCCCCTGCTCGCCTAGCGTAGTAGTGACTACTGAACGGCACCCTGGCTCACCTATTGCTGCTCTTTTGACCCCATGATCACTCGGCTACACAGCTGATTGACTGTTTCAATAACACGGTACCTCATTTTGTTTACCTGTCGGCCCCAGCCGCTCTGCTCATTCATCGCCATTTACCCGTTGTCTTAGCTCTCCTGATCAACACCTGTGATTGCTTTATGCCTCTCTATTGTCAATATGCCTTGTCTACTGCTGTCTTGGCTATTTCTTATTGTTTTATTTCACTGTAGAGCACTCAGTCCGGCTCAACATGCCTTAGATAGCTCTTTTGTCCCACCCCACACACATGTGGAGACCTCACCTGGCTTAACTGGTGCCTCCAGAGAAGAAACCTCTCTCGTCACTCAACGCCTAGGTTTACCTCCAATGTACTCACATCCTACCATACCATTGTCTGTACATTATACCCTGAATGTATTCTACCACGGCCAGAAATCTGCTCCTTTTATTCATTGTTCCCAAGCACTAGACGACCAGTTCTTATAGCCTTTAGCCGTACCCTTCGTCTGGTGATGTAGAGGTTAATCCAGGCCCTGTAGCCCCCAGTTCCACTCCTATTCCCCAGGCACTATCATTTGTTGACTTCTGTAACCGTAAAAGCCTTGGTTTAATGCATGTTAACATCAGAAGCCTCCTCCCTAAGTTTGTTTTATTCACTGCTTTAGCACACTCCGCCAACCCTGATGTCCTAGCCATGTCTGAATCCTGGCTTAGGAAGGCCACCAAAAATTCTGAAATTTCCATCCCCAACTACAACATTTTCCTCCAAGATAGAACTACCAAAGGGGGAGGAGTTGCAATCTACTGCAGAGATGGTCTGCAGAGTTCTGTCATGCTATCCAGGTCTGTGCCCAAACAGTTCGAGCTTCTACTTTTAAAAATCCACCTGTCCAGAAATAAGTGCCTCACTGTTGCCGCTTGTTATAGAGCCCCCAGCTGTGCCCTGGACACCATATGTGAATTAATTGCCCCCCATTTAGCTTCAGAGTTCGTACTGTTAGGTGACCAAAACTGGGATATGCTTAACACCCCAGCCATCCTACAATCTAAGCTAGATGCCCTCAATCTCACACAAATTATCAAGGAACCTACCAGGTACAACCCTAAATCCATAAACACAGGCACCCTCATAGATATCATCCTGACCATCTTGCCCTCTAAATACACCTCTGCTGTCTTCAACCAGGATCTCAGCGATCACTGCCTCATTGCCTGCGTCTGTAATGGGTCTGAGGTCAAACGCTCCCTAAAACACTTCAGCGAGCAGGCCTTTCTAATCGACCTGGCCCGGGTATCCTGGAAGGATATTGACCTCATTCCGTCAGTAGAGGATGCCTGGTTATTCTTTAAAAGTGCTTTCCTCACCATCTTAAATAAGCATGCCGCATTCAAAGAATGTAGAACTAAGAACAGATATAGGCCTTGGTTCACTCCAGACTTGACTGCCCTTGACCAGCACAAAAACATCCTGTGGCGTACTGCATTAGCATCGAATAGCCCCCGCGATATGCAACTTTTCAGGGAAGTTAGGAACCAATATACACAGGCAGTTAGGAAAGCAAAGGCTAGCTTTATCAAACAGAAATTTGCATCCTGTAGCACAAACACCAAAAAGTTCTGTGACACTGTAAAGGCCATGGAGAATAAGAGCACCTCCTCCCAGCTGCCCACTGCACTGAGGCTAGGAAACACTGTCACCACCGATAAATCTATGATAATTGAGAATTTCAATAAGCATTTTTCTACGGCTGGCCATGCTTTCCACCAGGCTACCCCTACCCCGGTCAACAGCTCTGTACCCCCCACAGCAACTTGCCCAAGCCTCCCCCACTTCTCCTTCACCCAAATCCAGATAGTTGATGTTCTGAAAGAGCTGCAAAATCTGGACCCCTACAAATCAGCTGGGCTAGACAATCTGGACCCTCTCTTGTTGCAACCCCTATTACTAGCCTGTTCAACCTCTCTCTCGTATCGTCTGAGATCCCTAAAGATTGGAAAGCTTCCGTGGTCATCCCCCTCTTCAAAGGGGGAGACACTCTAGATCCAAACTGTTACAGACCTATATCTATCCTACCCTGCCTTTCCAAAGTCTTCGAAAACCAAGTTAACAAACAGATCACCGACCATTTTGAATCCCACCGTACCTTCTCCAGTATGCAATCTGGTTTCCAAGCTGGTCATTGGTGCACCTCAGCCACGCTCAAGGTCCTAAACGATATCATAACCGCCATCGATAAAAGACAATACTGTGCAGCCGTCTTCATCGACCTGGCCAAGGCTTTCGACTCTGTCAATCACCGCATTCTTATCGGCAGATTTAACAGCCTTGGTTTCTGTAATGATTGCCTCGCCTGGTTCACCAACTACTTCTCAGATAGAGTTCAGTGTGTCAAATCAGAGGGCCTGTTGTCCGGACCTCTGTCAGTCTCTATGGGGGTGCCACAGGGTTCAATTCTCGGGCCGGCTCTTTTCTCTGTATACATCAATGATGTTGCTCTTGCTGCTGGTGATTCTCTGATCCACCTCTACGCAGACGACACCATTCTGTATACTTCTGGCCCTTCTTTGGACACTGTGTTAACAAACCTCCAGATGAGCTTCAGTGCCATACAACACTCCTTCCGTGGCCTTCAACTGTTCTTAAATGCAAGTAAAACTAAATGCATGCTCTTCAACAGATCGCTGCCCGCCCATCTAACATCACTACTCTGGACGGTTCTGACTTAGAATATGTGGACAACTACAAATACCTAGGTGTCTGGTTTGATTGTAAACTCTCCTTCCAGACTCATATTAAGCATCTCCAATCCAAAATTAAATCTAGAATCGGCTTCCTATTTCGCAACAAAGCATCCTTCTCTCATGCTGCCAAACATACCCTCGTAAAACTGACCATCCTACTGATCCTTGACTTCGGCGATGTCATTTACAAAATAGCCTCCAACACTCTACTCAGCAAACTGGATGTAGTCTATCACAGTGCCAACCGTTTTGTCACCAAAGCCCCATATACCACCCACCACTGTGACCTGTATGATCTTGTTGGCTGGCCCTCGCTTCATATTCGTTGCCAAAATCCACTGGCTCCAGGTCATCTATACGTCTTTGCTAGGTAAAGCCCCACCTTATCTCAGCTCACTGGTCACCATAGCAGCACCCACTCGTAGCACGCGCTCCAGCAGGTATATTTCACTGGTCATTCCCAAAGCCAACTCCCCCTTTGGCCGCCGTTCCTTCCAGTTCTCTGCTGCCAATGACTGGAACGAATTGCAAAAGTCATTGAAGCTGGAGTCTTATCTCTCCCTCACTAACTTTAAGCATCAGCTGTCATAGCAGCTTACCGATCATTGCACCTGTACATAGCCCATCTGTAAATAGCCCACCTAACTACCTCATCTCCATATTATTATTTTTTTGCTCCTTTGCACCCCAGTATCTCTACTGGCACATTCATCGTCTGCACATCTATCACTCCAGTGTTAATGCTAAATTGTAATTATTTTGCCACTATGGCCTATTAATTTCCTTACCTCCCTAATCTTACTACATTTGCACACACTGTATATAGATTTTTCTATTGTGTTATTGACTGTACGTTTGTTTATCCCATGTGTAACTATGTGTTGTTTGTGTCGCACTGCTTTGCTTTATCTTGGCCAGGTGGCAGTTGTAAATGAGAACTTGTTCTCAACTGGCCTACCTGGTTAAATAAAGGTGAAATATAAAAATACATACAATGCCTTCGGAAAGTATTCAGACCCCTTGACTTTTTCCACATTTTCTTACTAATGACAAAGCGAAAACAGGTTTTTATAATTGCAAATGTACTCTTATTTATTCAGACCCTTTTGCTAGGAGACTTGAAATTGATCTCAGGTGCATCCTGTTTCTATTGATCATCCTTGAGATGTTTCTACAACTTGATTGGTGTCCACCTGTGGTAAATTCAATTCATTGGACATGATTTGGAAAGGCACACACCTGTCTATGTAAGGTCCCACAGTTGACAGTGCAATGTCAGAGCAAAAACCAAGCCATGAGGTCGAATGAATGGTCCGTAGAGCTCTTGAGACAGGATTGTGTCGAGGCACAAATCTGGGGAAGGGTACCAACACAAGTCTGCAGCATTGAAGGACCCCAAAAACACAGTGGCCTCCATCATTCTTAAATGGAAGAAGTTTGGAACCACCAAGACTCTTCCTAAAACTGGCTGCCTAGCCAAACTGAGCAATCGGGGCGAAGGGCTTTGGTCAGGGAGGTAACTAAGAACACAATGGTCACTCTGTCTGAGTTCTAGAGTTCCTCTGTGGAGATGGGAGAGCCTTCTAGAAGGACAACCATCTCTGCAGAACTCCAACAATCAGGTATTTTATTGTAGAGTGGCCAGGTGGAAGCCAACCCTCAGTAAAAGGCACATGACTACTACTGCTGCTGAGTCAGGTCGTTTGCAACTCGCCTCTGCCATGTCTGTAAGCTAGCTATCTGCTCTAGACAAACATTGTCCATGGGCTCAGCTAGCTAGCTAGCTAGCTAGCTATCTCCTCTAGACAAGTGTTGTCCATGGGCTCAGCTAGCTAGCTATCAGACCGCCTCCTTACTGACTGAAAACATGTCACTCACTGTGTGTGCCACAAAATCTGTCTGGAAAACCAGACCCTACCGGGAAAATGAATAGCAGTGAATCCAACGGTTCTCAGGCAGGCTAGGAGTGCTATATTGTTACTGTTGCATCACATTGGCTGACCACTAGCGACTTATTGGAGCATTTGAACATTTAAAAAAAATACAAAAGTGACATATTGCAGCTTTAAATAATAACTGTAGTGTAAATGTAATACAACTGTAGTGTAAATCTAATGTAATACAACTGTAGTGGAAATGTAATACAAATGTACTGTAATACAACTGTAGTGGAAATATAATACAACTGTAATGGAAATGTAACAACTAATGGAAATGTAATACAACTGTAATGTAACTGCAGTGGAAATGTAATAAAACTGTTATGTATGCCTCTTGGAGGAGGGAACACAACACCTTGCTACAACTCAACTCCCCGTGGAGTGAAAAAAGGTATGTGATTGCAGGTGCGGGTAAGGATGACAGAGAATATTACCGTTTACAGGGAATTTATTCTTCCTTCACACGGTAATGTGGGGAAAAGGGTCTGGATGGAACCAAAGCAAAGAAAGTTAAAGTTCCTCTCCTACCTTACCTGCCTACTAACTGGTTACCTGGCGCCCTAACCAAAATACCGGGGGTGGTCTCTTTATTTTTTTATTTTAGTCATTTAGCAGATGCTCTTATCCAGAGCGACTTACAGTAGTGAATGCATACATTTCATACATTTCTTTTTCTCCATACATCTTTCTTAAACACTCCCAAGGTGCCTTCCTCTTCCCCTCCTCCTGGGAACAAATGAAACCAAATAATTCACCAAACTTAGTGAACAATTTGAATAAACCAAAAACACTAGGTACTATCGCATACACATACCTCTACAGGAGCAGCTACAAAACACTTTCTAACCAATTTACCAGACCAACAACCAACACAGGACATACAAAGAAGCTCTCACTCCTAACAAAGGAACACTGGCTTTTAAAGCTGCAGAAGGAGTCAGTAATTGCAGACAGCTTTATCCCCTGACGAGAGGGCGGGGTCAGCGCTCCAATTAGTGATGGGCTGACCAATCAGCTGCTTTGGAATCCAGGAAGCTATTTCCTGAAATACACACAAACACTGGGGAACGTAACACAACTGTAGTGCAAATGTAATACATTGTGTTAAGAGAAAGGGATGAAATGCAAATGTGTAACAGCCTCGCCCTGAACTTCTTTTTTTGACAGTAACAGCCTCTTCTCCCTTCTCTTTCACGATAGTTCCTTTTTCTGTCCAGTAGACCTCTTCTTTAGCAGGGGGAGAGTAGTTTAGTAAACTCATGGTCAGGGATGTTAGCTAAACTAGTGCTAACTTAACCAGCCAGCTAGCTGACTGACAACGTCAATTTGAAATTAAATGGAGTAAATAGTTGTTTCCACAGAAGTGCGTTTAAAACAGTCGCAAATAATCCGCAAAATTGTCTAAAGAGCGTATATGTTTTGACAGTGTTGGCTAGAAAGCTACCGATGTGGCTACAGTTGTTGAAGAAGCGTTCCGTCCACTAGATTATACTTCACAGTAGCAGCATCGCCATCTGCTGACTGGAGTGGGTAAACGAAGTTGGAATGTTTTTTTCTTTCTTCTGTTAAATAAAATGAAAACTTAAAAATAAAAGCATGTGTTGATTGATTAGTTCAGATTTTTTATCAGTGAGAATTTAAAACAAACTTTACATCTGTTGCTAAGTGATCGATTAAAATAGAGCTCCTTGGTGGGTTTAGAGTCTAAATGAGAATGCATGAGCACAAAAGAACCCCTTACCTGCTGTAAATTGATGCTGGATTTTTGACGTTATGGGGCTATTTTGCTTCCATTGATCCTGGGGCCCTTGTTAAGGTCAATGGCATCATGAACTTTAACCAGTACCAAAACCTGGTTGCTTCTGCCAGGAGGCTTAAAAACTTGGCCCCAAGTGGATCTTCCCAGCAAGACAATAACCCCAAGTGGATCTTCCCAGCAAGACAATAACTCCAAGTGGATCTTCCCAGCAAGACAATAACGCCAAGTGCACATCAAAATACACAAAGAAATGGTTAATGGGCACAAAAATCAACATTTCTCAGTCTCCGGACATTTCTCAGTCTCCGGACTCCAGACCCATTGAAAACCTGTGGTTTTAATTGAAGAGGGCAGTCAATAATCATAGACAAAGGATATCAAGGATCTGGAAGGATTCTGTATGGAGGAATGGTCTAAGATCCCTCCCAGTGTGTTCTAGAACTCATCAAACATCTGGAAGGATTCTGTATGAAGGAATGGTCTAAGATCCCTCCCAGTGTGTTCTAGAACTCATCAAACATCTGGAAGGATTCTGTATGAAGGAATTATCTAAGATCCCTCCCAATGTGTTCTAGAACTCATCAAACATCTGGAAGGATTCTGTATGGAGGAATGATCTAAGATTCCCTCCCAATGTGTTCTAGAACTCAAACATTTTAGTGTCATTATCATCCCAAGGGGAGGTTGCTGGAGCACAATTACTTGTTACACAAAATCTCAATCTCTGAGCAATTGTATTAGTATCAAATTGTATATTTTCCTCTTTTTTTTGTACATACAACAACAATTTTATAGCTCATTGTTTGAATTATTTATTTTATACAGTTTTTGTTCATCTTTATCAAGGGTGTCAATAACTTCAGACCCAACTGTAGCTCCACATACCTAATGTAGATGAATATAATGAACAGACTAGATCTATACTGCTCCTACATGGTGTAACAATACATCATGTAGATGTATATAATGAATAGACTAGGTCTATACTGCTCCTACATGGTGTAACAATACATCATGTAGATGTATATAATGAACAGACTAGGTCTATACTGCTCCTACATGGTGTAACAATACCTAATGTAGATGTACAGGACTCCTTGACTTCTTCCACATTTTATTACAGCTCGAATTCAAAATGTATTAATTATATTTTTCCCCCCTCACCCATCTACACACAATACCCCATAATGACATCACAATATCCCATAATGACATCACAATATCCCATAATGACATCACAATACCCCATAATGACATCACAATATCCCGGAATGAAAAAGTGAAAAAATGTATTAATTAGCTTGATGAATATTACACAAATTATCTCAATGAAACTAAACGACTCAATTCAAGTGGTTTCAAGGTTATAATTCATTTTATGCCCATTATAGTCATCCATTTAATACTGTACATTTTGCAATATCCAAATCATGAATCCAATCAAATTTTTTGTTGTTGAAAAATCCAAATCATATATTCAAATCAAATGTATTTATCAATATCCAATCAAATGTAGTTATCAATATCCAAATCATCCAATTAAATTCAAGGGGTTTCAAGGTTAAAATCAAGAAAGGGAAAATTCCATCCAGCTATATAATAATTAAACATTTAAGGGCAACATCCATAACAAACAACATTTAAGGGTTTATACTTGTATCCAATCACTACGTTCATAATCAAAATAAAATACACTTTTCATGAATTTTAATCTAAATTTAGATATGACCATGTCTCGAGATGACAAATGTAGGCCTATTTTTGAGCAAGCTCTGATATATACAATTTGGTTTTGTGTGGCATAAACAAAAACATATATTCTCAGTCAAAAACATATGTCAGAACACAGCCTCTCTATTCTCTCATGTGATTTCAGCTCCTCTGACCGGATAAATCTCTTTCCACACAGAGAGCAGTGGTAGATTCTCAATTGTGTTTCCTGTCACGTGATTTTAGGTGCTGTAGCTGGTTGAAACGCTTCACACTGGGAGCAGTGGTAGGGCTTTTCTCATGTCTCCTCACGTAATTTTAAATGGTCTATTACCAGAGTGGTCTACCATCAAAAACAATGGAGAAAATGCACCCCATAACATTTTAACATGGAAATAGCTGTTCTATCATTCAGCCTAGAGTAGCAGCCAATGTGTGGTGTTCAATGTAGGCCCTACATTCCATGAGACTTTTGAAAACATGGAGGGCTTGACTTTTTAGCCTTCAGACAAGTAGGTGACTGAAAATGTTGTAATGTATGACGCAAGAAACCACTTTTCAAAATAAAAGTCATTATTATTCCCATACTATAATCAATACAGAGTCAGACAAAAACATATGATACCCTTTGCCTATTGGCCACTTAGCTTATTCAAGCTTGTCTCAAAATACAACCCTCTCCCTTTAAGATATATATATTTTTTATCTTACTTGCTTTTCAAAGATGGCTAGAAATGTACCCGTAGGAAGCCATCACTCCCCATTGCTGACCAGAAATGAGCTAGAACTGGGCTAATAACTAGCAAAAAAAAAGAACAACTGTGTAGAATAGATAGAACACCAGGATATAATATAACGCGGCTACATGGTTTAATTTCAAAACAAGCACATCCACTCACTGCCGCACCTGACTTTTCAGTGCGATAGAATCCTCCTCCCACGCACTCTGCCTAAAAAATAAATTTAAAAAAAATCACAGACTAAGTCTTGCATAGTTAGATTTGTTTTGCATTGAAAGGGGCTGATATTAGGTTGATTAATTCACAATTCCCATAGTAGTATAATAATAATAATTCCCCATTTCAGTAGTGGGAAACGTTGATAGTGTTAACGGGGCAAAGTAAAAAGTGAAGTGAAGTTCAATCTTGTGCGTCTCTACAGGTATTTCTTCTGCACGGCAGTCCTGGGAAAGCTGTACAATATGATTTCATATAAACAAAACCTTATTTCAGAACACAGCCTCTATTCTGTCATGTGATTTCAGGTCCTCTGACTGGAAAAATGTCTTTCCGCAATTAGAGCAGTAGTAAGGCTTCTCTGCAGTATTTGTGTTTCATGCTCTTTCAGGTTCCCTAACTGACCTAAACTCTTTCCACATGGGGAGCAATGGACGGTCTTATCCTCACCTAAATGTGTGTATCGTCTCATGCTTTTTCAGGTTCCCTAACCGGGTAAATATCTTTTGACACTGAGAGCAGTGGTAGGTCTTTTTTTCTGTATGCGTCCTCTCGTGATATTTCAGGCCCCCTAACTGGGTAAAAGTCTTCCCACACAGGGAGCATTGGTAGGGCTTTTCTCCTGTGTGTTTCTTCTTATGCTCTTTTAGGTTCCCTAACTTGGTAAAATCCTTTCCGCACAAGGAGCAGTGGTAAGGTTTCTCCCCTGTGTGTGTCTTCTCATGCTCCTTCAGGTCTCCTAACCACCTAAAATTATTTCCACAATGGGAACAGGGATAAGGCTTCTCTCCAGAGTGTATTCTCTTATGTTTGTTCAGGTTCCCTAAGTGGGAAAAACTCTTTCCACACTGAGAGCAGTGGTAGGTCTTCTCCACTCCTGTGTGTATTCCTTCATGATTTTTCAGGCTCAATAAATGGGTAAAACTCATTCCACACTGGAAACATTGAAAAGGCTTTTCTCCTGTATGTATCCTCTCATGCTCTTTAAGGCTTCCTATCCGGGTAAAACTCTTTCCACAGTGGGGACAGTGGTAAGGCTTCTCTCCAGTGTGTATTTTCTCATGTTTTTTCAGATACCCTAACTGGGAAAAACTCTTTCCACACTGAGAGCAGTGGTAGGGTTTTTCTCCTGTGTGTATTGCTTCATGCCTTTTCAGACTTCCTAAATGTGTAAAACTTTTTCCACACTTGGAACATTGGAAAGGTTTTTCTCCTGTGTGTTTCGTCTCATGCTCTTTTACGTTCCCTAATGTGGTAAAATCCTTTCCACAGTGAGAGCAATGGTAAGGCTTCTCCCCTGTGTGTGTCCTTTCATGCTGCTTTAGGTTCTCTAACCACCTAAAATTCTTTCCACACTGGGAACAGAGGTAAGGCTTCACTCCAGAGTGTATTCTCTCATGTATTTTTAGGTGCCCTACTCGGGTAAAACTCTTTCCACATTGGGAGCAATGGTAAGGCCTCTCTCCTGTGTGTATTATTTCATGTTCTTTCAGGTTCCCTAACCGTGTAAAACCCTTTCCACACTGGGAGCATTGGAAAGGCTTCTCTCCTGTGTGTATCCTCTCATGCTCTTTCAGGTGCCTTAACCGTGTAAATTTCGTTCCACACTGGGAGCATTGGAAAGGCTTCTCTCCTGTGTGTATTCTCTCATGCTCTTTCAGATGTGATGACTGGTTAAATCTCTTTTCACAATGGGAGCATTGGAAGAGCTTTTCTCCTGTGTGTGTTCTCTCATGCTCTTTGAGTTTACATAACCACTTAAAACTCGTTCCACACTGGGAGCAGTTGTGTCGTGTCGCTGGTTTGGGAATCTCTGGGTCTGGATCCCCTGAAGGACTTTTCCCGCTGTCAGAGTGAGAGTCTGGTTTATCTCCTGCCAAAGATAAACAGATTTTGTTAAACAGAGGAATGAATGAAACCTCCACATGATTAAACTGTCTTCCTATGAGGTTTAAACCAGACTAGATCCCTCATAATAAAATGGTAAATATGGATTCTGGATGCTGATTGGTTGATAGCCATTAGATAATCCCAGGTAATACCTGTTAAAAGTTGCATTTGAATTATTATTCTTTACGACCAGTCACTACAACATCACTATATCCAGTCACTACAACATCAATACATCCAGTCACTACATCATCAATACATCCAGTCACTACAACATCAATACATCCAGTCACTACAACATCAATACATCCAGTCACTACAACATCACTACAACATCAATACATCCAGTCACTACAACATCAATACATCCAGTCACTACAACATCACTACATCCAGTCACTACAACATCACTACATCCAGTCACTACAACATCAATACATCCAGTCACTACAACATCAATACATCCAGTCACTACAACATCAATACATCCAGTCACTACAACATCAATACATCCAGTCACTACAACATCAATACATCCAGTCACTACATCATCAATACATCCAGTCACTACAACATCACTACATCCAGTCACTACAACATCAATACATCCAGTCACTACAACATCAATACATCCAGTCACTACAACATCAATACATCCAGTCACTACAACATCAGTACGACCAGTCCCTGCTTAAAGGGATATTCAATGTCTGCTTTTTTAATTTTTACCCATCTACCAAGAGGTGCCCTTCTTTGCGAGGCATTGGAAAACCTCCGTTGTTTGTGGTTGATTCTGTGTTTGAAATTCACTGCTCGACTGAGGGACCTTAAAGATAATTGTATGTGTGGGGTAAAGAGATCAGGTACTCATAAAAAAAATCATGTTAAACACTATTATTAGACACAGTGAGTCCATGTAACTTTTTAGATGACTTGTTAAGCAAATTTCTACTCCTGAACGTATTTAAGCTTGCCAAAACAAAGGGATATATCCTGGTGTTCTATCAATTCCACAGTTCTATATCCTGGTGTTCTATCTATTCCACAGTTCTATATTCTGTGGTAATTCTATTACCGATTTAGTCAGATAAGGTAGCTTGATTCAGCCAAATATATATATTTTTATTATATCTGTATTCCCAGTCATGTGTAATCCATAGATTAGGGCCTAATGAATGTATTTCAGTTGACTGATTTCCTGAACTATGACTCAGTCAACTCTGGAAACACTGCAGCTGGAACAAAGAATAAGGTGTTTACAATTAACTTAACCCCTTATGTACCGTTCTAGTAACAACCCAACAATTAGCCACTAGCTGTCATTATAGCAAGTAAAGGGAGATTACATTTGAATAAATACATATTTTCATACATTTCTATTGAATAATAAATCTCAAGTTCTATACATATTTTCTGTACAAACAGAATGCAGAGGTCAGATAACAAGGGTTTAAGGTAGCAGAGGTCAGAGGGTTTAAGATAGAGGTCAGTGTTTAGATTTTTGTTCAGTGTAGGGATGTGACAGTTAGATCGAGGAAACGTCAGATTTCAAAAACATTATTCTCACATATTAGTGAGTGTTTTTGGTGGATTGTTCCTTTAATAGATATACTATGTTCAACAGCTTCAGACAGAGGCCCTTGATCGTTCCATTACACATCAGATTCGTTGGAAGAATGCTTTCTCTGTACAGGGGAGTTTTGTTAAGAGCCCCGACGTCTCGGTCTGAACATGAACACGCATGCTTGTTGTAAGGTTCTGGAACCAATAAGGACCTTATCTTTCAGACCAGCAAGAAATAATAATAATTTTTATAAAATAAAAAAAAAGGTTAAAAAGATACACACCTTTATAGGGTTAATGTTCCCACAGGGCCATGCTACAGTTAACGGAACCCGATGGAAGACAAGAGGCGACCACCTGTCTAAGTCTAACTCAGGAAGTGTAGCGAAGACTAGTATAGTAGGATGGAGGCTCCATATCTGTATGGGTCTGTAACTGCTACAGTGTAGTTTAGTAGGATGGAGTCACCCATAGCTGTATGGATCTGTAACTGCTACAGTGTAGTTTAGTAGGATGGAGGCTCCATATCTGTATGGATCTGTAACTGCTACAGTGTAGTTTAGTAGGATGGAGTCACCCATAGCTGTATGGATCTGTAACTGCTACAGTGTAGTTTAGTAGGATGGAGGCTCCATAGCTGTATGGATCTGTAACTGCTACAGTGTAGTTTAGTAGGATGGAGGCTCCTTGCTGCATGGATCTGTAACTGCTACAGTGTAGTTAAGTAGGATGGAGTCTCCATAGCTGCATGGATCTGTAACTGCTACAGTAAGTATCTTTTTAATTTGAAGGATTCTTTCTCGCTGTTTCGAAAGCCGTATCGCAAGCAATGATTTACTTTCTAAACACACACAGCCTTGTCTCAGACTAGACGTAACATGGTACATGTAAATCCAGGACACTGAAATTAGTATGTTAATATGTTTGGTATGGTTACATAAGACAGATGGCTACTTATGGCAAAAATGAAGGTAGGGTGGTTGACTGGTGTGGATGAGTGAGCGAATAACACGAACGTGTAACAACCCAAAGGTTACGAGTTCGAATTTCAACACGGATAACTTTAGCATTTTTAGCTAATTAGCTACTTACTACTTTTTAGCTAGTTTGCAACTACTTAGCATGTTAGCTAACCCTTCCCCTTCTGAGACCAGGTTGTAACACACGCTTCTTGATTGTAGTTCACATGAGCCAGTCGCCGGGCTAAGCGAACGGCTGGA
The DNA here is from genome assembly GCF_901001165.1 of Salmo trutta. NCBI lineage: Eukaryota > Metazoa > Chordata > Actinopteri > Salmoniformes > Salmonidae > Salmo > Salmo trutta. Next base: position 267,011 of record NW_021822351.1, on the reverse strand, counting down.
ATCTGTAGTGAGAATGCAGAATGCCAACTGGAGTTCCAGCTGGTGACATCGTGTCTTCCCATCAAACTCCTTGAAGTTTGCAGTTGTGTCTTTAAAAAAAACACAATGTTGATCTTTAGTGTATTTATATATCGCTTTTCAACAGGAAACGTTCAAACGTCACCGGAGGATGTCTTTAACAATTCCTACAGTACAGACAAACATATCCAAGTGTAGCGCCATTTAAAAAAAAAGTTTTTTTAAAACGCACATTAGTTCAACAACTGCAGAGTTTGTGTCCCTGTTTAAGATAGTACTTACTGGAGTTAATCAGATCTCCAGTCTTCTTTTCTGCTTCTTCCTCCTCCACTCCAAAATCGTAATCCTCTTCTTTCACTGAAACAGCCTCGCCTTTAACTTCTTTTTTGACGGTAACAGCCTCCTCTTCTTTCTCATCTTTCACGATAGTTCCTTTCTCCGTCCACCAAACGTCTTCTTTAGCAGGAAGAGAGTAGCTTAGTAAACTCATGGTCGGGGATGTTAGCTAAACTAGTGCTAACTTAACCAGCCAGCTAGCTGACTGACAACAACGTCAATATGACATTAAAAGGTGTAACTAGTTGCTTCCAAAGAAGTGCGTTTAAAACATAGTCGCAAATAAACTACGAAATTGTCTAAAGAGCTTGAATGTTTTGACAATGTTAGCAAGCGAGCTACCGAGGAGACTGCAGTTGTTGAAGAGGCTTTCCGTCCACTAGATTATACGTCACACTAGCAGTATTCCCTGAAAAACACACATTGCCATCTGCTGACTGGAGTGGGTAACGCAGTTGGGGGAATGTTTATTTTTTTTATATTAAATTAAATTATATTAACACTTTTACAAAGAAAATAATGTTTTGATTGATTAGTTCTGATTTTTAGTACGAATTTCAAATAAACTTTATATCAATCAAATTGATTTATAAAGCCCTTTTTACATCAGCCGATGTTACAGAGTGCAATACAGAAACCCAGCCTAAAACCCCAAACAGCAAGCAATGCAGATGTAGAAGCACAGTGGCTAGGAAAAACTCCCTAGAAAGGCCAGATCCTAGGAAGAAACCTAGAGAGGAACCAGGCTCTGAGGGGTGGCCAGTCCTCTTCTGGCTGTTCCCGGGTGGAGATTATAACAGAACATGGCCAAGATGTTCAAACATTCATAGATGACCAGCAGGGTCAAATCATAATAATCACAGTGGTTGTAGAGGGTGCAACAGGTCAGCACCTCAGGAGTAAATGTCAGTTGGCTTTTCATAGCCAATCATTCAGAGTTAGAGACAGCAGGTGCGGTAGAGAGAGTCAAAAACAGCAGGTCCGTGACAGGGTAGTACGTCCGGTGAACAGGTCAGGGTTCCCTAGGCTTTGGTGATAAAACGGATGGCACTGTGATAGACTGCATCCAGTTTATTGAGTAGGGTATTGGAGGCTATTTTGTAAATGACATCGCTGAAGTCAAGGATCAGTAGGATAGTCAGTTTTACGAGGGTATGTTTGGCAGCATGAGTGAAAGATGCTTTGTTGCAAAATAGGAAGCTGATACTAGATTTCATTTTGGATTGGAGATGTTTAATATGAGTCTGGAAGGAGAGTTTACAGTCTAGCCAGACACCTAGGTATCTGTAGTTGTCCACATATTCTAAGTCAGAGCCGTCCAGAGTAGTGATGCTGGACAGGCAGGCAGGTGCAGGCAGCGATCGGTTGAAGAGCATGCATTTAGTTTTACTTGCATTTAAGAGCAGTTGGAGGCCACGGAAGGAGAGTTGTATGGCATTGAAGCTTGTATGGAGGTTAGTTAACACAGTGTCCCAAGAAGGGCCAGAAGTATACAGAATGGTGTCGTCTGCGTAGAGGAGGATCAGAGAATCACCAGCAGCAAGAGCGACATCATTGATGTATACAGAGAAAAAAGTCGGCCTGAGAATTTAACCCTGTGGCAACCCCATAGAGACTGCCAGAGGTCTGGACAACAGGCCCTCCGATTTGACACACTGAACTATGTCTGAGAAGAAGCTGGTGAACCAGGCGAGGCAGTCATTTGAGAAACCAAGGCCGTTGAGTCTGCCGATAAGAATGTGGTGATTGACAGAGTCGAAAGCCTTGGCCAGGTCGATAAATACAGCTGCACAGTAATGTCTCTTATCGATGGCGGTTATGATATTATGACAACCAGAGAGTTCCATATTCTATTATGACTATCAGAGAGCTCCAGCGGTGTAAAATACTTAAGTAAAAATACTTTAAAGTACTGCTTAAGTAGTTTTTTGGGGTATCTGTACTTTACTAGTTATATCTTTGACAACTTTTACTTTTACTTCACTACATTCCTAAAGAAAATAATGTACTTTTTACTCCATATAATTTTACCTGACACCCAAAAGTACTCGTTACATTTTTAATGCTTAGCAGGACAGGAAAATGGTCCAAATCATGCATTTATCGAGACAATATATTGTCATCCCTTCTGCCTCTGATCTGGCGGACTCACTAAACACAAACGTATCTTTTGTAAATGATGTCTGAGTGTGCCCCTGGCTATCCATAACTTTAAAAAAAAACAAGAAAATGGTGCTGTCTGCTTTGCATAATAGAAGGAATTTGAAGTGATTTATACTTTAACTTTTGATAGTAAAGAATATTTAGAACCAAATACTTTTACTCCAGTAGTATTTTACTGGGTGACTTTCACTTTCACACCTTGTCTACTTGCTATATTAATGATCTGCTGTCCAGAAGGTAACAGCAAACAGATCAATGTCTTCCTGCAGTAAAGTTAGCACACTATTGACTCAAGAGAGGATGCTAATCAGTTCATCTCCGAAACCACTCAAAAAACCAGACCAAAATAGTACAACTAGCTAGGGTAGCTACAAGTAAAAAAAACAGACCAAAATAGTACATTTACATTTGAGCGACTTACAGTAGTGAATACATACATTTCATTTTTCATTTCATGCATTTAAATATTTTTTTTTTTTTGGTACTGGCCCCCCGTGGGAATCGAACCCACAACCCTGGCGTTGCACACACCATGCTCTACCAACTGAGCCACAGGGACTTGTAGCTAGGGTAGCTACAAGTAAAAAAAAACAGACCAAAATAGTACAACTAGCTAGGGTAGCTACAAGTCAAAAAACCAGACCAAAATAGTACAACTAGCTAGGGTAGCTACAAGTAAAAAAAAAACCAGACCAAAATAGTACAACTAGCTAGGGTAGCTACAAGTCAAAAAACCAGACAAAAATAGTACAACTAGCTAGGGTAGCTACAAGTCAAAAAACCAGACCAAAATAGTACAACTAGCTAGGGTAGCTACAAGTCAAAAAACCAGACCAAAATAGTACAACTAGCTAGGGTAGCTACAAGTCAAAAAACCAGACCAAAATAGTACAACTAGCTAGGGTAGCTACAAGTCAAAAAACCAGACCAAAATAGTTCAACTAGCTAGGGTAGCTACAAGTCAAAAAACCAGACCAAAATAGTACAACTAGCTAGGGTAGCTACAAGTCAAAAAACCAGACCAAAATAGTACAACTAGCTAGGGTAGCTACAAGTAAAAAAACCAGACCAAAATAGTACAACTAGCTAGGGTAGCTACAAGTCAAAAAACCAGACCAAAATAGTACAACTAGCTAGGGTAGCTACAAGTCAAAAAACCAGACCAAAATAGTACAACTAGCTAGGGTAGCTACAAGTCAAAAAACCAGACCAAAATAGTACAACTAGCTAGGGTAGCTACAAGTCAAAAAACCAGACCAAAATAGTACAACTAGCTAGGGTAGCTACAAGTCAAAAAACCAGACCAAAAATAGTACAACTAGCTAGGGTAGCTACAAGTAAAAAAACAGACCAAAATAGTACAACTAGCTAGGGTAGCTACAAGTCAAAAAACCAGACCAAAATAGTACAACTAGCTAGGGTAGCTACAAGTCAAAAAACCAGACCAAAATAGTACAACTAGCTAGGGTAGCTACAAGTCAAAAAACCAGACCAAAATAGTACAACTAGCTAGGGTAGCTACAAGTCAAAAAACCAGACCAAAATAGTACAACTAGCTAGGGTAGCTACAAGTCAAAAAACCAGACCAAAATAGTACAACTAGCTAGGGTAGCTACAAGTCAAAAAACCAGACCAAAATAGTACAACTAGCTAGGGTAGCTACAAGTCAAAAAACCAGACCAAAATAGTACAACTAGCTAGGGTAGCTACAAGTCAAAAAACCAGACCAAAATAGTACAACTAGCTAGGGTAGCTACAAGTCAAAAAACCAGACCAAAATAGTACAACTAGCTAGGGTAGCTACAAGTCAAAAAACCAGACCAAAATAGTACAACTAGCTAGGGTAGCTACAAGTCAAAAAACCAGACCAAAATAGTACAACTAGCTAGGGTAGCTACAAGTCAAAAAACCAGACCAAAATAGTACAACTAGCTAGGGTAGCTACAAGTCAAAAAACCAGACCAAAATAGTACAACTAGCTAGGGTAGCTACAAGTCAAAAAGTACTGGAAGTAGGCTACCCATTATTCACCCACTTACGAACATTATCAAGAACGTCTAGCATCACCATCTACAGTGTATTCAGACCCCTTCACCATTTCCACATTTTCTTACCTAACAGCTTTATTCTAAAATGGATGAAACCCCTTTCTTTACTAATCTACACACAATACCTTATAATGACAAAGAGAAAACAGGTTTTACATTTTTGCAAATTTATTACAAATAAACGAAAATACCTTTTCTACATCAGTATTCAGACCCTTTTGATATGAGACTCGAAATTGAGCTCTGGTGCATCCTGTTTCCATTGATCATCCTTGAGATGTTTCTACAACTTGATTGGACAACACCTGTGGTAAATTCAATTGAATGGACATCATTTGGAAAGGCACACACCTATCTATAAAGGTTGACAGTGCATGTAAGAGCAAAAACCAAGCCATGAAGTCGAAAGAATTGTCCGAAGAGCTCAGAGACGGGATTGTGTAAAGGCACAGATCTGGCGAAGGGAACCAAAACATGTCTGCAGCATTGAAGGTTCCTAAGGACACAGTGGTCTCGAGTGTCAGCCTCCTGGCAGAGGCAACCAGGTTTTTGGCTAAAATGTTGTGGTACTGGGTACAGTTCTTTGGCACTTGGATTAGAATCGGTGGCATGGTCAGATGACATGTCCACCCTCATGAGAAGTTAAGGTTCAAATAAAAAAAAGTATATTTAAAATAACATTCTATTCATCCAATTTTAATTTACATTTGAAAATATCGTATTAATCATATTAATTAACATCTAATAATTAAAAAAGAATAATCATTTAACCATTAACTAGACAAGTCAGGTAAGAATGAATTCTTATTCACAATGACGGCCTACCCCGGCCAAACCCTAACCTGGACACTGCTGGGCCAATTTTGCGCCGCCCTACGGGACTCCCAATCACGGCCGGTTGTGATTCAGCCTGGAATCAAACCAGGGTCTGAAGTGACGCCTCAAGCACTGAGATGTAGTGCCTCAGACCGCTGCACCCCTCGGGAGCCCCAAAATACATAATGAACAATTGGAACACAATTATGAACATCTAAGGGTTCCATCAATCAGAATCCATAATCAAAACATGTCATAATCTAAACATGTCAAAATCAAAACATGATTTCATATAAGCAATATGATTTCGTATAAACAATATGATTTCATGTGGTATAAACAAAACACACATTTCAGAATACAGCCTCTATTCTGTCATGTGATTTCAAGTCCTCTGACCGGGAAAATGTCTTTCCGTCATTAGAGCAGTAGTAAGGCTTCTCTGCTGTATGTGTTTTTCATGCTCTTTCCGGTTCCCTAACTGACCTAAACTCTTTCTACACTGGGAGCAGTGGACGGTCTTATCCTCACCTGAGTGTGTGTATTCTCTCATGCTTTTTCAGGTTCCCTAATCGGGTAAATGTCTTTTGACACTGAGAGCAGTGGTAGGTCTTTTTTTCTGTGTGTGTACCCTCGTGATATTTCAGGCCCCCTAACTGCGTAAAAGTCTTTTCACACAGGGAGCAGTGGTAAGGCTTTTCTCCTGTGTGCTTCTTCTTATGCTCTTTTAGGTTCCCTAACTTGGTAAAATCTTTTCCGCACAAGGAGCAGTGGTAAGGTTTCTCCCCTGTGTGCATCCTCTCGTGCTCTTTCAGGTCCCCTAACCACCTAAAACTCTTTCCACAGTGGGAACAGGGGTAAGGCTTCTCTTCAGAGTGTATTTTCTCATGTTTTTTCAAATACCCTAACTGGGTAAACCGCTTTCCACACTGAGAGCAGTGGTAGAGTTTTTCTCCTGTGTGTATTCCTTCATGCCTTTTCAGATTTCCTAAATGTGTAAATCTCTTTCCACACTGGGTACATTGTAAAGGTTTTTCTCCTGTGTGTTTCTTCTTATGCTCTTTTACATTCCCTAATGTGGTAAAATCCTTTCCACACTGAGAGCAATGGTAAGGCTTCTCCCCTGTGTGTGTCCTTTCATGCTGCTTCAGGTTCTCTAACCACCTAAAATTCTTTCCACACTGGGAACAGAGGTAAGCCTTCACTCCAGAGTGTATTCTCTCATGTATTTTTAGGTGTGCTAATCGAGTATAACGCTTTCCACACTGGGAGCAATGGAAAGGCTTCTCTCCTGTGTGTATCCTCTCATGCTCTTTTAGGTGCCTTAACCATGTAAAACCCTTTCCACACTGGGAACATCGGAAAGGCTTCTCTCCTGTGTGTATTTTCTCATGCTCTTTCAGAAGTGATGACTGGTTAAATCTCTTTTCACAATGGGAGCATTGGAAGAGTTTTTCTCTTGTGTGTGTTCTCTCATGCTCTTTGAGCTTACATAACCACTTAAAACTCTTTCCACACTGGGAGCAGTTGTGTCGTGTCGCTGGTTTGGGAATCTCTGGGTCTGGATCCCCTGAAGGACTCGTCCCGCTGTCAGAGTGAGAGTCTGGTTTCTCTCCTGCCAAAGATAAAAAAATATTATTTTGTTAACAAATATTCCTGAATGAAACCTCCACATGATTAAACTGTGTTCCTATGAGGTTTAATCCAGACTAGATCCCTCATTATAAAATGCTGATTGGTTATTTGTGATAATCTCATGTAATGCCTTTTAAAAGTTCCATCCATCCAATTTTTTTTAGGGGAAGATTTAGGCTTTCTGATAATGTATAAATAATAATAAAACAAACAATGTAAACCCACCCACACTGTGCCATGAGGTCACTAAAACACCACAGAAAATCAGATATTTCCAGAACATGAAAGGAAATAGTAGAAACCCTTTTTTATTTTTTAGAACTGTCAGGAAAGTTGACTGTTCAATCTGCTTCTGCTGTTTAGGGAAGCAAGATCTAGAAAAAAAGAAGCCCGGTTTAAATCTTAGATTTTCTTTAACTATCTCATCCGTATGCTTCTTTAAAAACATTAAGTCTTTGTCAATCCAAATGCCCAAATATTTATAGGAACCCGATCGATGGGAGAACCATCCAGTGAATAAATATATACCATAAATTCCGGACTATAAGCCGCAACTTTTTTCCCAGGCTTTGAACCTCGTGGCTTAAACAATGATGCGGCTAATATATGGATTTTTCCCGCTTTCAATTAAAAAATAAAAATAAAACAAATTCTGTGACGTGCTCAGTTTTTTGGCGGCATGAAGCTTTTATTAGACCAATGAAATTGCCGAACGGGTTAAGGTCAAACAACTTTTTTGTTTACTGTTTAGATTAAATCGAGCGCTCTCAAACTTCCCATCATTCTGATTACGGTAGTCATTTTGTCACCCTCATCATGGCAAAGACACGGAGAAATGCATATGATGCAGCTTTCAAGTTGAAGGCAATTGATCTGGCTGTTGGAAAAGGAAATAGAGCTGCTGCACGGGAGCTTGGTCTTAATGAGTCGATGATAAGAGGTTGGAAACAGCAGCGTGAGGAATTGACTCAGTGCAAAAAGACAACTAAAGCTTACTGCAAATGTTTTATTTTTTTGTTACAAGCCGTGTTTCGTTAAAGCCTATTTATTTTTGTTACAAGCCGTATTTCGTTAAAGCCTATTTATTTTTGTTACAAGCCGTGTTTCGTTAAAGCCTGTGTAAAGTTAATTTGTTTCAATGTACCGGTAGGCACCTGCGGCTTATAGACATGTGCGGCTTATTTATGTTCAAAATTAAAAAATTAAAAAAAATTCAGTGTGTGCGGCTTATATTCAGGTGCGCTTAATAGTCCGGAAATTACGGTAGTTCATCTGAAACATCCTGGAGAGAACTACAGAACAACATGTATTTAGTCTTGTCCAAATTACAGTACAAGTTTTAAACCAACCAGGGCATTCTGTTAGGTAACAAGGTCAGACAGCAGCTCTAACATAGTCTGGTCAACAGTTGGGTCAATGGCATACATACAGTGCCTTCGGAAAGTATTCAGATCCTTTGACTTTTTCTACATTTTGTTACGGAACAGCCTTATTCAAAAATTGATTAAATAAAACATGTTCCTCAACAATCTACACACAATACCCCATAATGACATCACAATATCCCATAATGACATCACAATATCTCATAATGACAAAGTGAAAACAGGTTTTAAAAAAAACAAAACAGAAATACCTTATTTACATAAGTATTCAGACCCTTCGCTATGAGACTATATATTGAGATCAGTTGCATCCCGTTTCCATTGATCATCCTAGAGATGTTTCTACAACTTGATTGGGATACCACCTGCGGTAAATTCAATTGATTGGACATCACACCTGTTTATATAGACCCTTCCAGAAGGACAACCATCTCTGCAGCACTCTACCAATCAGGCCTTTATGGTAGAGTGGCCAGACAGAAGCCACTCCTCAGTAAAAGGCACATGACAGCCTGCTTGGAGTTTGCCAAAGGGCACCTAAAGGACTGTCCGACCATGAGAAACCAAGATTATCTGGTCTGATGAAACCAAAACTTAAACTCTTTGGCCTGAATGTCAAATCTGGAGGAAATCTAGCACTAGCCCTACGGCGAAGCGTGGTGGTGACAGGATCATGCTGTGGGGATGGTTTTCAGCGGCAGGGCCTGGGAGACTAGTCAGGATCGAGGGAAAGATGAACGGAGCAAAGTTCAGAGAGATCCTTGATGAAAACCTGATCCAGAACGCTCAGGACCTCAGACTGGGGGCGAAGGTTCACCTTCCAACAGGACAACGACCCTAAGCACACAGCCAAGACAACGCAGGAGTGGCTTCAGAACAAGTCTCGGAATGTCCTTGAGTGGTCCAGCCAGAGCCAGGACTTGAACCTGGTCGAACATCTCTGGAGAGACCTGAAAATAGCTGTGCAGTGATGCTCCCCATCCAACCTGACAGAGCTTGAGAGGATCTGCAGAGAAGAATGGGAGAAACTCTCCAAATACAGGTGTGCCAAGCTTGTAACGCCATACCCAAGAAGACTTGAGGCTGTAATTGCTGCCAAAGGTGCTTCAACAAAGTACTGAATACTTATGTAAATGTCATATTTCAGTTTTTATTTTTTATATATTTAACAAAAAATTATAAACAACCTGTTTTTGATTTGTCATTATGGAGAGAACATGGAGGAGAGAGACACACAACAGAGAACATGGAGGAGAGAGACACACAACAGAGAACATGGAGGAGAGAGACACACACAACAGAGAACATGGAGGAGAGAAACACACAACAGAGAACATGGAGGAGAGAAACACACAACAGAACATGGAGGAGAGAGACACACAACAGAACATGGAGGAGAGAGACACACAACAGAGAACATGGAGGAGAGAGACACACAACAGAGAACATGGAGGAAAGAAACACACAACAGAGAACATGGAGGAGAGAGACACACAACAGATAACATGGAGGAGAGAGACACACAACAGATAACATGGAGGAGAGAGACACACAACAGAGAACATGGAGGAGAGAGACACACAACAGAGAACATGGAGGAGAGAGACACACAACAGAGAACATGGAGGAGAGAGACACACAAAACAGAGAACATGGAGGAGAGAGACACACAACAGAACATGGAGGAGAGAGACACACAACAGAACATGGAGGAGAGAGACACACAACAGAGAACATGGAGGAGAGAGACACACAACAGAGAACATGGAGGAGAGAAACACACAACAGAGAACATGGAGGAGAGAGACACACAACAGATAACATGGAGGAGAGAGACACACAACAGATAACATGGAGGAGAGAGACACACAACAGAGAACATGGAGGAGAGAGACACACAACAGAGAACATGGAGGAGAGAGACACACAACAGAGAACATGGAGAGACACACAACAGAGAACATGGAGGAGAGAGACACACAACAGATAACATGGAGGAGAGAGACACAACAGAGAACATGGAGGAGAGACACACAACAGAGAACATGGAGGAGAGACACACAACAGAGAACATGGAGGAGAGACACACAACAGAGAACATGGAGGAGAGAGACACACAACAGAGAACATGGAGGAGAGACACACAACAGAGAACATGGAGTAGAGACACACAACAGAGAACATGGAGGAGAGACACAACAGAGAACATGGAGGAGAGACACAACAGAGAATATGAAACAGCATTAATACCATCGTTACTGAGTGGGTGGGGGACAGCATGAATACCATCGTTGCTGAGTGGGTGGGGGACAGCATTAATACCATCGTTGCTAAGTGGGTGGGGGACAGCATGAATACCATCGTTGCTGAGTGGGTGGGGGACAGCATTAATACCATCGTTGCTGAGTGGGTGGGGGACAGCATGAATACCATCGTTGCTGAGTGGGTGGGGGACAGCATGAATACCATCGTTGCTGAGTGGGTGGGGGACAGCATGAATACCGGGGACTGTGAAGAGACAAACACAAAAGGTACAGACACATGCATAAGCATACATTGTGATATTGTTGTATGTTGGTATTATACATTTAGTATTGTAGATACGTAGTGGTGTAATAATGTTATATGATGTACTGTTTTATCTTTTGTTTTATATGTAATATATAACTGCCTTAATGTGTTTGGACCCCAGGAAGAGTAGCTGCTGCCTTGGCAGGAACTAATGGGGATCCATAATAAACCCCAGGAAGAGTAGCTGCTGCCTTGGCAGGAACTAATGGGGATCCATAATAAACCCCAGGAAGAGTAGCTGCTGCCTTGGCAGGAACTAATGGGGATCCATAATAAACACCAGGAAGAGTAGCTGTTGCCTTGGCAGGAACTAATGGGGATCCATAATAAACCCCATGAAGAGTAGCTGCTGCCTTGGCAGGAACTAATGGGGATCCATAATAAATACAAATACCATCGTTACTGAGTGGGTGGGGGACAGCATTAATACCATCATTGCTGAGTGGGTGGGGGACAGCATGAATACCATCGTTACTGAGTGGGTGGGGGACAGCATGAATACCATTGTTACTGAGTGGGTGGGGGACAGCATTAATACCATTGTTGCTGAGTGGGTGGGGGACAGCATTAATACCATTGTTACTGAGTGGGTGGGGGACAGCATTAATACCATTGTTACTGAGTGGGTGGGGGACAGCATTAATACCATTGTTACTGAGTGGGTGGGGGACAGCATTAATACCATTGTTACTGAGTGGGTGGGGGACAGCATGAATACCATTGTTACTGAGTGGGTGGGGGACAGCATTAATACCATTGTTACTGAGTGGGTGGGGGACAGCATTAATACCATTATTATTGAGTGGGTGGGGGACAGCATTAATACCATTGTTACTGAGTGGGTGGGGGACAGCATGAATACCATTGTTACTGAGTGGGTGGGGGACAGCATTAATACCATTGTTACTGAGTGGGTGGGGGACAGCATTAATACCATTATTATTGAGTGGGTGGGGGACAGCATTAATACCATTGTTACTGAGTGGGTGGGGGACAGCATTAAGGGGGGGGGGGCGTCTGGTAGGGGTTCCACTAGTTACCACAGCCACAAAGTCAAATTAATGAAAACAAAAAAGTTAGCTTTGTGGTTAAGGTTAGGCATAAAGTTAGCTTTGTGGTTAAGGTTAGGCATAAAGTTAGCTTTGTGGTTAAGGTTAGGCATAAAGTTAGCTTTGTGGTTAAGGTTAGGCATAAAGTTAGCTTTGTGGTTAAGGTTAGGCATAAAGTTAGCTTTGTGGTTAAGGTTAGGCATAAAGTTAGCTTTGTGGTTAAGGTTAGGCATAAAGTTAGCTTTGTGGTTAAGGTTAGGCATAAAGTTAGCTTTGTGGTTAAGGTTAGGTTTAAAATCATATTTTACTATGATACTTAGACTTACTGACTAATAACTAGTGAGGATCGGTAGGAAGCCAGGACAGTGGTAGACTGAACCACATCTGAATTGTGAATTCAGGTCCTTTTATGATAAACCCCCCCCCCCCCCCCGAAAAAATCGTTTAAATGTGAGAAAAGAAATGGCAGTTTAAACATTAAGAGAAATTGTACATTTGTCACATCCCTAATGCACTTACATGACGGCAGCCATGTCAGAGCACCACTAACAATACATGGGGAATATTTCAACTGAATGTCTAGAATTTGAACAATATTCAACATTCTAAAAGTTGGACCAATTCTCTAAATACATCATAATGCATTTCATAACAGTCTCATGTCTCAGGTTCAGCATCATTTAACTACCTCCATGTTTTGAGGATATACAGTGTTATTTTACAATTACATTGTTTACAAACAAAGGAGTAAAACAAGCTTATATTTTGGGTTCTGAGCTCAGTGGACATTTCTAAGTTATATTCTCCAAGAATCAATGGCGAGGCCCAGAGCCATATATTAAAACAATACATTAATTCATCAAGGGCAGTTTGTGACCCTGCTTTTAAGACGGTACTCACTGGTGTTAATCAGATCTTCAGTCTCCTCTTCCTCTCCTTCATCTCCCAAAACGTCTTCCTCCTCCTCTTTTCTTAAGATAGCCTCCTCTTTCACTCTAAAAGGTTCTCTCTCTTCTTTCACTAGAACATCCTCCTCCTCTTCCTCTTTTTTAATTCTGAAAGCTTCTACCTCCTCCTCTTTTACTGTGACAGCCTCTATCCCCTCTTCCTCTTCCTCTGTGACAGCCTCTATCCCCTCCTCCTCTTCCTCTGTGACAGCCTCTATCCCCTCCTCTTCTTCCACTGTGACAGCCTCTATCCCCTCCTCTTCTTTCACTGTGACAGCCTCTATCCCCTCCTCTTCTTCCACTGTGACAGCCTCTATCCCCTCCTCTTCTTCCACTGTGACAGCCTCTATCCCCTCCTCTTCTTCCACTGTGACAGCCTCTATCCCCTCCTCTTCTTCCACTGTGACAGCCTCTATCCCCTCCTCTTCTTCCACTGTGACAGCCTCTATCCCCTCCTCCTCTTCCACTGTGACAGCCTCTATCCCCTCCTCTTCTTCCACTGTGACAGCCTCTATCCCCTCTTCCTCTTCCACTGTGACAGCCTCTATCCCCTCTTCCTCTTCCCGTCTAAAAGGTTCCTCTTCTTTCACTGTAACATCCTCTACCTCGATCTCCTTTTTCATTCTGAAAGCATCCTCCTGTTCTTCTTTTGCGACAATGTTCATCCCCAGACCCTCTTTCTCCGACCAGTAGATCCCCTCTTCTTTAGCAGGGGAGCAGCTTAGTGAACTCATGGTTGGTGATGCTAGCTAGCTAACGTTAATTAGCATTAACGAGTAGCGTGGTGCTAAGCTAACTTAGCAAGCCAGCTAGCTACCTGACTAACAACGTAAATATGAACTTAAATGGGACAACTAGCTACACGAAAGAAGTTTAAAACACAGAGGCAAATATACACCGACAGCGTCTAAAGAGCTCCAATGTTTCGGCAATGTTGGACAGCAAGCCACAGAGGTGACTGATTAGGCTGTCGTGAAACGGGTAAGATTAACTAAGTACTTCCGGGTCACGGATTTTTAGAATCCTTTAGAATAAGAGTCTTGTCCTGTATACTTTCTAAATTAATAATTTGTGAGAAAATGATGCAAAATGATGTGATTTATTTGTTTATTGTTATGTATATATTTTTTTATCTAAATGGTCACTAATATTTTTGCTGTGTACTCCTATCATTTATTGGGGCGGCAGGGTAGCCTAGTGGTTAGAGCGTTGGGCTAGTAACCAAAGATTACTGGATCGAATCCCCGAGCTGACAAGGTAAAAATCTGTCATTCTGCCCCTGAACAAGGCAGTTCCCTGTTCCCTGGTAGGCCGTCATTGAAAATAAGAAAGTAAGAAAGACTTGGCAAGTTAAACAAATGGAAAAAAATATATTGAAAAAATATGCCCCGTACATCGCTTCACCTGTAAAGGGGTCCATTCTCTTTTTCTTATTTTTTCAAATTGGCCATAAAAGTCACAAAGTCAGAAGGCCCGCCTACTCGTGTGATGACACTAATATCGCTTTACTGTTCTCGGAAAATGACCAATCAGATGAGGGTGTGTGATGACGCGCATGCAACCAACCGTTATAAAAACAAAATGGTAATTGGATGTCTTATTCAAACTCAGCTTGCAAGCTTATCATGATGTTGGCTCTTACTCAGTTACTTGTCCTAAGCCAAATAGGTTTACTCTAATATCTGCATTGTTTAAAAAATATATATTTTAGTTTAAAATGTGCACAGTTTCACAGCATTGTGCACAAAAATGTACATTTTTTGAAATTGGCAGATTTTTTTGGCTGATATTAAGATGAAAACGTCAACCTTTTTACTTTATTTGTCACTCTGGAACCTTTATTATAGTAATTTATTTATTTAACATCTTGAGATTTTTACCTTAAACAGTAAGGTGATATACTTCCTCATATTTACCTGAAAACCAGGAAATCAGATAACGTGGATGCTGTTTATTATCGCCTTGCAGACCACCTTTTAGGTATTATGTATCAGTTCCTGTCTCTGTACAAAGGAATGGTCTTCAAGCTATGGAAGATGGAAAAACATTTAATAATAATAATAACTGATTGGAATTACATTGCACTTTTCTAGACGCCCAAAAGCTCTTTACAGTGTACAGGGAAACTCAGCTCCCTAACCACACTTATATATTCTTGCAATAAGTGCCATGGGATCTTTAGTGACCACAGCCACAAAGTCAGAAGGTCCGCCTCCTCGACCAATCAGATGAGAGAGAGTGTATGCTGACCGGCTTTATCAGTGCCATGGGATGTTTAGTGACCACAGAGTTGGGACACCCATTTTAAAGTCCCATCTTAAAGTCCCAATTTATGTTGTACAAGTGTATTACAGTGATCTGTCTTTGAACTTACTGCCTTCTTGTTACATTTCAGCAGCATATTTCTCTTTGGCTTTTGATTGTCTGTCTTTCCTCTGGTGGAGTAAAATTGTCTTTTGTTCCCTTTCAAGATGTGGGCACAAACACGTATGAATGCCACCAGGGGAAATGTATGTAAGTGGGGTTAGGTTGGTGAATTTCCCCCTGTACACTTTAAAGAGCTTTGGGTGTCTGGAAAAGTGCCAGGTAATTCCAATAAATTATTATTAAATGATTTGACATCTTCCATAGTTTGAAGACCATGCTTTTGTACAGGGACAGAAACTGGTACAAAATACCAAAAAGATGGACTGCAAGGCTATGATAAGGCTATGATAAACACGTCCACGTTATCTGCTTCCCTGGTTTTAAGGTAAATATGAAAAGGTGTTGTATTCAGACCCCTTAACCTTTTGATGAAGTACAAACTTATTCTAAAATATATTTTTAAAAAAATGTTCCTCGTCAATCTACACACAATACCCCATTATGAAAAAGCAAAAACTGTTTTTTAGAAATTTTTTCAAACGTATTAAAAATAAAAAATAGAACATTTACATAAGTATGTTGACCAAGTATTCAGACCCTTTACTCAGTATTTTGTTGAAGCACCTTTGTGGGCGATTACAGCCTTAAGACTTCTTGTGAATGACTCTACAAGCTTGGCACATCTGTATTTCTCCCGTTCTTCTCTGCAGATCCTCTCAAGCTCTGTCAGGTCAGATGGGGAGCGTTGCTGCACAGCAATTTTCAGACCTCTCCAGAGATGTTCGATTGGGTTCAAGTCCGGGCTCTGGCTGGGCCACTCAAGGGCATTCCGAGACTTGTCACGAAGCCACTCCTGCGTTGTCTTGGCTGTGTTCTTAGGGTCGTTGTCCTGTTGGAAAGGGAACCTTCGCCCCGGTCTGAGGTCCTGAGCGCTCTGGAGCAGGTTTTCATCAAGGATCTCTCTGTACTTTGCTCCATTCATCTTTCCCTCGACCCTCACTAGTTTCCCAGTCCCTGCCGCTGAAAAACATCCCCACAGCATGATACTCCCACCACCATGCCTCACCGTAGGGAGGGTGCAAGATGTGACACTTGGCCAAAGAGTTCAATCTTGGTTTCATCAGACCAGATACATTTTTTCTCATGGTCTGAGAGTCTTTCGATGCCTTTTGGCAAACTCCAAGCGGGCTGTCATCCCTTTTACTGAAGAGCGACTTCTGTCTTGCCAAATTTCTAAAAACCTGTTTTTGCTTTGTCATTATGGGGTATTGTGCTTCTACATCTGCATTACTTGCTGTTTGGGGTTTTAGGCCGGGTTTCTGTACAGCACTTTGTGACATTGGCTGATTTAAAAAAGGGCTATATAAATACATTTGATTGATTGTGTGGAGATTGATGAGGAAAAAGTATAATTTTATGAATTTTAGATTAAGGCTGTTATGTAACAAAATGTAGAAAAGGTCTCTGAATACTTTCAAAATGCACTGTATAGCAAATAGGGGTGGCAATACAGTCTGCTACCTTTCTCCATAGTTTCCCATCCGGGTTGTCTATACCTGGTGGTAATACAGTCTGCTACCATTCTCCATAGTTTCCCATCCAGGTTGTCTATACCTGGTGGCTCATCATTATTGATAGATAGCAATAGTTTTACAGTGCCTTGCAAAAGTATTTACCCCCTTGGCGTTTTTCCTATTTTGTTGCATAACATACCTGTATTTTAAATGTTTTTTTAAAATAGGATTTTATGTAATGGACAAACACAAAATAGTCCAATTTGGTCAAGTGAAATGAAAAAAAAGTACTTGTTTCAAGAAATGCAACAACAAAAAAAACACAGAAAAGTGGCGCATATAACGAATGGTAGTGGTGGTTTATTCATTCACCTGCGAATTCTCAGAAGGCAGCCTGACCTCAGCCCCCTTTTTCTCAGTCTTTTCTTCACGTAAAGGATGGGGATTTGGGCCGTTCCCGAGTCAGCAGTATATCCTTCACGTCAGACTAGTTAAAGAAAGACTCTTTGTTCCATTAGAGGTGAGTAATCGCTGTTCTGATGTCCAGCAGTTATTTTCGGTCATAAGAGATGGTAGCATCAACATTATGTACAAAAAAAATCAGGTCCTCCCTCGACTGGGATCGATTAACTTCACTCTTTTCAGCTTAGCACCTGATGTATAAATGTGAAGCATCTGGTTGTATTTTCCACTCACTACCAAATTTGGTTATGAGAGGAAGCCCTGTGCGAGAAGTAGCCAGATGGATTCTGGCTGAAATCCTGCAAATTTTCTCATCGATTAAACGTTTGATCTCAATTCAGTTTTCTGTTTCCATAAGTAGAATCTCTAACAAACAGAGTGGACTACGTTTTGTAGCCTTTACCTTTTGCCAAAGTTTCAAAAGATTACGTTGGTTAGAAGGAGTGCAAGGGAGAATTGAGTTATTGCACTTCACACAGTAGGACATATGAAAATAAATACTTAGAACGCGCCAATAGGATCTCTCTAGCTCCTGCTTGGCTCTGCCCACCTCTCTTGTTCTGCCCACTATCATTAATTTGCTCCCATTGGAAACGATAGGCTCTGGTCTATCTTGGGTAAATTATACAAATATTTTGCCACACAGTCAGTGAAGAGCAAGAGGATGCAACATCCAGGATCTCTACAACAGGCGGTGTCAGAGGAAGGCCCTAAAAATTGTCAAAGACCCCAGCCACCCCAGTCATAGACTGTTCTCTCTACTACCGCATGGCAAGCGGTACCGGAGTGCCAAGTCTACGACAAAAAGGCTTCTCAACAGTTTTTACCCCCAAGCCATAATACTCCTGAATAGGTAATCAAATGGCTACCTGGACTATTTGCATTGTCCCGCCCCCCCAACCCCTCTTTTACGCTGCTGCTACTCTCTGTTTATCATATATGTGTAGTCACTTTAACTATACATTCATGTACATACTACCTCAATCAGCCCGACTAACCGGTGCCTGTATGTAGCCTCACTACTGTTATAGCCTCGCTACTGTTATTTTTCACTGTCTTTTTACTGTTGTTTTTATTTCTTGTCTTACCTATTGTTCAACAAATACTTTTTTTGCACTGTTGGTTAGAGCCTGTAAGGAAGCATTTCACTGTAAGGTCTACACCTGTTGTATTCGGCGCACGTGACAAATAAACTTTGATTTGATTTGAAGAGGTGTGCTGTTTGGGGTATTAGGCTGGTTTTCTGTATTACACATTTTTCTGTATAGCACTTTGTGTCATCGGCTGTTGTAAAAAGGGCTTTATAAATACATTTGATTGATTGATTGATTGATTGAGGTGTGGCTAATGTTAGCCAGCATAAGCTAGCTACCGAGCTAGCATAGAACTCGGTAGAACAGAGTACATCAATTTGACATTGCAAAATTGTGCATTGTGGGTAGTTTAGAAGATATCCGGAAATAAGTTAATAAATATGTAATAACGCAAAAACATAACGGTTTGTACTTATAAGAAACCAGATCGTGACTACAACTCAGTTACTAAGTCTTTAACCACAATGTGTTGTTACATTGGTGGGTAAAAACTCACTTTTCCTACCAATTAAGTTTTTGTCTGAAAATAAAATATACATTTTACTCAACTGCGTTACCCACTCCAGTCAGCAGATGGCGTTCTGGGAATTTAAGGCGATGCTGTTGGTGTGACGTATAATGTAGTGGACGGAACTCTTCTTTCAACAGCAACAACAGTTAGTCAGCCACCTCCGTAGCTTGCTAGACAAAATAGCCGAACCAAAACTCTTTAGATGCGTTCATGTAGCCATTGTGTTTTAACCCCACTTCGGTCGTCTAGTTAGTTATCAGATTTAATTTCATATTTACGGTGTTGTTGATATTAGTCAGGTAGCGGGCTGGTTAAATTAGCATTAGCCTAGCTAGCTAACATCTCCGACCATGAGTTCACTAAACTACTCTCCTCCTGCTAAAAAAGAAGAGGTCAGCTGGACGGAGAAAGAGGAGGGGTTTGTTACAATACAACAACAAGTAGAAGGTGAGGCTGTTACCGTGAAAGAAGAAGAGAAAGAAGAGGAAGACACGTTCAGAGTGAAAGAGGAGGAGGATGTTACAGTTAAAGAAGAGGAGCAAGAGAAAGAGGAGGATGCAGTTTTTGGAGTGAAAGAGGAGAAGATGACTGTCACATCGAAAGAAGAGGAGGAAACTGGATATCTGGGCCCGGTTTCCCAAAGGCAACTTAAGGCGTCCAATGGTTCTAATGATGAACTTAGCCGTAAGATGGTTTTGAGAAACCGTTCCCTGATTAACACAAGTAAGTACTGTCTTAAAAACAGAGGTTGATAGGATGTTGTTAAAATCAAATCAAAGTGTATTTGTCACGTGCGCCTAATACAACAGGTGTAGACCTTACAGTGAAATGCTTACTTACAGGCTCTAACCAACAGTGCAATTTCTAATTTTAAAAAGGTATTAGGTGAACAATAGATAAAGGAATAAAAACAACAGTGAAAAATAACAGTATTGAGGCTATATACAGGCACCAGTTAGTCAGGCTGATTAGGTAGTATGTAGATATGGTTAAAATGACTATGCATATATGACGAACAGAGAGTAGCAGCAGCCTAAAAGAGTGGTTGGGGGGGGGGGGGGGGCAACGCAAATAGTCCGGGTAGTCATTTGATTACCTGTTCAGGAGTCTTATGGCTTGGGGGTAAAACTGTTGAGAAGCCTTTTGGTCCTAGACTTGGCACTCCAGTACCGCTTGCCATGCAGTCGTAGAGAGAACAGTCTATGACTGGGGTGGCTGGGGTCTTCGACAATTTTTGGGCCTTCCTCTGGTGTAGAGGTCCTGGATTACAGGCAGTTTAGCCCCAGGGATGTACTGGGCCGTACGCAGTACCCTCTGTAGCGCCTTGCAGTCGGAAGCCGAGCAGTTGCCGTACCAGGCAGTGATGCAACCGGTCAGGATGCTCTCAATGTTGCAGCTGTAGAACCTTTTGAGTATCTCAGGACCCAAATCTTTTCAGTCTCCTGAGAGGGAATAGGTTTTGTCGTGTCCTCTTCACGACTGTCCTGGAAGTCCAGGATCCAGTTGCAGAGGGAGGTGTTTAGTCCCAGGTTCCTTAGCTTAGTGATGAGGTTTGAGGGCACTATGGTGTTGAACGCTGAGCTGTAGTCAATGAACAGCTTTCTCACATAGGTGAGAGGTGGGAAAGGGCAGTGTGGAGTGCAATAGAGATTGCATCATCTGTGGATCTGTTTGGGCGGTATGCAAATTGGAGTGGGTCTAGGGATTCTGGGATAATGGTGTTGATGTGAGCCATAACCAGCCTTTCAAAGCACTTCATGGCTACGGATGTGAGTGCTACGGGTCTGTAGTCATTTAGGCAGGTTGCCTTAGTGTTCTTGGGCACAGGGACTATGGTGGTCTGCTTGAAGCATGTTGGTATTACAGACTCAATCAGGGACATGTTGAAAATGTCAGTGAAGACACCTGCCAGTCAGCACAAGCCCGGACCAAGGCATCAGCAAGGCATCAGCAAGATTTATGTAGTCCAACAGTCTCAAATATATACGTATGTACGTACGGTCACTGTGGCGACGATGTCATCCATGCCCTTATTAATGAAGCCGTTGACTGATGTGGTAAACGCCTCAATGCCACCGGATGAATCCCTGAACATATTCCAGTCTGTTTTAGTGAAACAGTCCTGTAGCTGAGCATCCGCTTCATCGGACCACTTCCTTATTGAGCTGGTACTTCCTGTTTCAGGTTTTGCTTGTAGCAGGAATCAGGAGGATAGAGGAATGTTGATATTTACCAGATGGAGGGTGAGGGAGAGCTTTGTATGTGTCTCTGTGTGTGGACTAAAAGTGATCTAGTTTTCCCCTCTAGTCCCCCCTGATCTTACCAGATTCTGCTGTTCTGATCTAGTTTTTCCCTCTAGTCCCCCCTGATCTTACCAGATTCTGCTGTTCTGATCTAGTTTTTCCCTCTAGTCCCCCCTGATCTTACCAGACTCTGCTGTTCTGATCTAGTTTTTCCCTCTAGTCCCCCCTGATCTTACCAGATTCTGCTGTTCTGATCTAGTTTTTCCCTCTAGTCCCCCCTGATCTTACCAGATTCTGCTGTTCTGATCTAGTTTTTCCCTCTAGTCCCCCCTGATCTTACCAGACTCTGCTGTTCTGATCTAGTTTTCCCCTCTAGTCCCCCCTGATCTTACCAGATTCTGCTGTTCTGATCTAGTTTTTCCCTCTAGTCCCCCCTGATCTTACCAGATTCTGCTGTTCTGATCTAGTTTTTCCCTCTAGTCCCCCCTGATCTTACCAGACTCTGCTGTTCTGATCTAGTTTTTCCCTCTAGTCCCCCCTGATCTTACCAGACTCTGCTGTTCTGATCTAGTTTTTCCCTCTAGTCCCCCCTGATCTTACCAGACTCTGCTGTTCTGATCTAGTTTTTCCCTCTAGTCCCCCCTGATCTTACCAGACTCTGCTGTTCTGATCTAGTTTTTCCCTCTAGTCCCCCCTGATCTTACCAGATTCTGCTGTTCTGATCTAGTTTTTCCCTCTAGTCCCCCCTGATCTTACCAGATTCTGCTGCTCTGATCTAGTTTTTCCCTCTAGTCCCCCCTGATCTTACCAGATTCTGCTGTTCTGATCTAGTTTTTCCCTCTTGTCCCCCCTGATCTTACCAGACTCTGCTGTTCTGATCTAGTTTTTTCCCTCTAGTTCCCCCTGATCTTACCAGACTGTTGTTCTGTCCTGTTGATATATAGAAAAACCAGCTAGACGTATATTATCCTTGTTCAGCCATTACTCTGAGAAGCAGCTATATTATATTAGTATATTACAGTTCTTAATGTTTATTTGTAATTTTTATTTAACCTTTAATTTAACTAGGTAAGTCAGTTAAGAACAAATTCCTATTTTACAATGACGGCCTACCATGGCCAGACCCTCCCTAACAACACTGGGCCAATTGTGCGCCACCTTATGGGACTCCCGATCACAGCCGGTTGTGATACAGCCCGGGATCGAACCAGGGTCTGTAGTGATGCCTCTAGCACTGAGATGCAGTGCCTTAGACTGCTGAGCCACTCGGGAACCCCACTCGGGAGTCCCGTTGATAGGAGAGACCTTGTCCAGTTTATTCTCCAGTGATTGCACAATCGCCAATAGAACTGAGTGTAGAGGTGATTTATTCACTCTAGTCTCATCAGGGTGCCCCCTGCGCCAGCCTCTATAGAACCTTCTTCGAGAGTCGGGGATTTGGGCCTGATCCCGGACAGTCAATATGTCTTTCTCCTCTGACTCATGACTCATTGAAGTAGAATTTGTTGTCCAAATCAAGGTTAGTGAAAATTGTTCTGATGTCTAGAAGCTCTTTTTGGTCATAGGAAGCGATGGTGGAAACATTATGTAAAAAAAAAAAGTTGTGATCAGCTTCAAAAAATCATAATAATTGCACAATTGATCAGGAGCCCATAAAACGTCTGCTTTCCAATGCAGCGCCATTCTAGATAGCATTCTAAATAACATTCTAGATAACATTCTAGATAACATTCTAAATAACATTAGCATGAATTAGCCTACGTGAACAAGAAGCACAACATATTTTCAGAGGTGTGCGATAATTAACTTCCCTGTAATATAGTAAAGCTTTGAAATCGTGACATTACGTACTTTCAAGGAAAATAGGTCGATTTTCTCAACTGGTTTTTAGAAGGGATTTTGTGACTATCTTAGCAACTCTTTGACGCAGCATGACAACGTGAACTCGATGGGTTGACAGTCTGTTGGACAGGTGTTAGATGTTTGGAAAGTTTTGAAACTTTCGGGAAAAGTTTTTCCTTTAAAACATTTTTGCTTACTAGCCTGTTTAATTTGTATCCCATAACGCGGTTAGCCTAAGTCCTGTGCTTGTGGATATTTAAATCCCTGCTGTTTGTTGCGGTTTCCATCGGCTTTACGAGCTGTGCTGGCTGGAATAATGTGGTGTACCAGCATTAGCCTACGTTGCCTCCATCATGCCGCCCAAAGTTAAAGGTTGGAGTAATGGAGAGAACAGTGTTTAACTATGACAGGTACGTGATCTTTTACATCAACAAAAATATGTCCACAAGCAATCCTTACAGCAACAGGAAAATAGCTTCAACAGCCTTGTCCAAATACTGGTGGATTCAACTAACAACAGAAGGGACGATCTGACCAGAGAGGTCCAAGACCTTAAGAACAGTTTACAGTTCTCCCAGGGAGAGGTTCATGTCCTGAAAGAGACTTGCAGCAAGATGGCAACAAACTGTAAGTCCCTGTGAGATGACGTCATCACTGTCTGTGAATTATTATTACAGATGACTGGGGAAACAGACTATCTAGAGCACGTGTCAAACACAAGGACCACCGGCCCAATCTGGCCCGTGACACGTCTATCTGGCCCATGCACTTATTTGGGTTGGCAATTCAGTTTGGCCCGCTTCCATACTGCCCGGGATGGACTGCACTACAAGTCCCAGAAAGCACTGCCAACGTGCTGCACGCCTAACGTCAGTGAATTGCCACAGACACACCCCTCTTCCCAGATCCACACACGAACCAGCCAGTGTGCTGTATCATATAACTAATGGTATCTACCAGACTGAAAGTTTAAACATGTTGTAGCTTAACAAAAACAAAACTATTTTTTTCTACGTGAGAAGACAGATTCTCGGGACAAACACCGCTGGTCTGACAAACACCGCTGGTCTGACAAACACCGCTGTAGCTCTGCTACCTTTCGCCGCTGATGCGGAAGGCTGATATTGAGATGCAGCCTATATACAGATATCTGAAGATTAAACAGACAGATTCTTATGGTGATTTTAGTATTATGCTAATTAGATTTCAGTGGGGGTGCAGACATCAACTCTAGAGGGTTAACCTGTCTCCTCCCCTTCATCTACACTGATTGGACTGGATTTAACAAGTTACATCAATAAGGATCATATCTTTCACCTGGTCAGTCTGTCATGGAAAGAGCAGGTGTTAATAATGTTTTGTACACTCAGTGTATAAAGTCTTCTGTCCCTGTAAGTTCACATGTGGAACTGCATGAAATGTGTTTTAGTTTCCAGTCATTTAGAAATGTGATCCCAATGTCCCACATTGTCCTCTTTATTAATAGAAAGACTCGTATACAGTATAGTATTAGTTTAAAACTAAAATGGACCAATCCTGGATCGCCCCCTGTATTATCAGCCACTGAAATAGGAGAGTCTTTGTCCTCTCTCTGTTTGTCTACTCAACCCAGAGTGAAACCAAAACACTCCATGTAGCCCATGTTAACCTGATGACTCAGAGTCACGTCATAAACAAGTAGAATGACCACCGTGGGGGAAAACAACTGATGTTCACCATCTGGGACCATTCAACAGTCTAGATTTACCAGGTTATTACTGAATAAACTGTTCACCATCTGGGACCATTCAACAGCCTAGATTTACCAGGTTATTACTTCCAAATAAACTATTCACCATCTGGGACCATTCAACAGTCTAGATTTACCAGGTCATTACAGCTAAATAAACTGTTCACCATCTGGGACCATTCAACAGTCTAGATTTACCAGGTTATTACTAAATAAACTGTTCACCATCTGGGACCATTCAACAGTCTAGATTTACCAGGTTATTACTAAATAAACTGTTCACCATCTGGGACCATTCAACAGCCTAGATTTACCAGGTTATTACTAAATAATCTGTTCACCATCTGGGACCATTCAACAGTCTAGATTTACCAGGTTATTACTAAATAAACTGTTCACCATCTGGGACCATTCAACAGTCTAGATTTACCAGGTTATTACTAAATAAACTGTTCACCATCTGGGACCATTCAACAGTCTAGATTTACCAGGTTATTACTAAATAAACTGTTCACCATCTGGGACCATTCAACAGTCTAGATTTACCAGGTTATTACTAAATAAACTGTTCACCATCTGGGACCATTCAACAGTCTAGATTTACCAGGTTATTACTAAATAAACTGTTCACCATCTGGGACCATTCAACAGTTTAGATTTACCAGGTTATTACTAAATAAACTGTTCACCATCTGGGACCATTCAACAGTCTAGATTTACCAGGTTATTACTAAATAAACTGTTCACCATCTGGGACCATTCAACAGTCTAGATTTACCAGGTTATTACTAAATAAACTGTTCACCATCTGGGACCCTTCAACAGTCTAGATTTACCAGGTTATTACTAAATAAACTGTTCACCATCTGGGACCATTCAACAGTCTAGATTTACCAGGTTATTACTAAATAAACTGTTCACCATCTGGGACCATTCAACACTCTAGATTTACCAGGTTATTACTAAATAAACTGTTCACCATCTGGGACCATTCAACACTAGATTTACCAGGTTATTACTTTGTTGGGTTCTCAGGCTTACAATTGTTGTTTTGATTGTTGCTTGAACAGTCGCTAAGATAATATTTGCAAAATACCTGTTTTGGATGCAGCCGTTTTGATTTGTTGTTAGCCTGAATGCTTAAGCTCATTGACAGCAAAGCAACCAGAGAATTTTACTGGTTGAAGTGTTTTTTTTTAAGTATAAAGCAGTTGAATTGGGAGGATGACAAAAACATTATATTAAGCAGGACATTCAAACAAGCCTTACAATTTGAATCCAAAAGTAGTGTGAAATGCACTCATAAGCAACCTGTGAATGGAGGCTATTTTTGCTGTCAGCCTATGAGAACTCCCCTGAGTTTTCCCCCACGGTGGTGAATTAGTGAATAGACACATAGCTTAATGTGAGTTTCCTTGAGGAGCACTCCTGATCTTGCGTTGTAATATTCAGAATACATTGCGAAAAACTAAAATCTAAATTCACAATTTTTGCTCCATGCAGATATACTACATCAATAACTAGCTGTTTCCTCATTAGCAGGGAGCAGTTTCTGCAACCAATATATTGAAAGGGCCCTATATTGGTCAGCAAATGTGGTCTGCAACTGTAATAGCCTAGAATCAGAATCATCCACTTTACTACTAAAGTTTAAAAAAAAAAAATAAGACTAAACATGTCTATTGTTGCTTACTTGACTGGTCTTATTAAGACAATTGTCAAATAAGTTTGTACACAACATCATGGGCATCACCTTTTAGCTAAAATAAACAGTGGATTTCTGCTATTGTGGGCCTTTAACCATCTGTCTGACTTTGTTGTTCACACAGGAGAGAGACTTGACTATCGTGGATCCTCTGGAGAGCCTCAACAACATCATGAAGCTGACGAGGCAGAGAAGAGTCTCTCCACATCAGAACATCTCAAGAAACAGCAGTGGAAACCCACAGGAAAGAAATCTCACTGCTGCTCTGACTGTGGGAAGAGATTCACCTCTTCAACAGACCTCAAAAGACATCAGAGAATCCATACAGGAGAGAAACCTTATAGCTGTGATCAATGTGGAAAGAGTTTTACACATTCAAGTAATCTGAAAGCACACCAGAGAACACACTCAGGAAAGAAGCCTTATAGTTGTGATCAATGTGGGAAGAGTTTTATTACATCTAGCTGTCTGACTATACACCAGAGAATACACACAGGAGAGAAATCTTATAGCTGTGGTCAGTGTGGGAAGAGTTTTGTTACATCTAGCAGTCTGACTATACACCAGAGAACACACACAGGAGAGAAATATTATAGCTGTGATGAATGTGGGAATAGTTTTGTTTCATCTAGCAGTCTGATACTACACCAGAGAACACACACAGGAGAGAAACCTTATATCTGTAATGAATGTGGGAAGAGTTTTGCTCAATCTAGCAACCTGATAGCACACCTGAGAATTCACACCGGAGAGAAACCCTATAGTTGTAATCAGTGTGGGAAGAGTTTTGTTACATCTAGCCATCTGACTCGACACTTGAGAATACACACGAGCGAAGCCTCATAGCTGTGGTTAATGTGGGAACGGTTTTGTTACATCTAGCAGTCTGACTATACACCATAGAACACACACAGGAGAGAAATCTTTTCCCTGCTCTGACTGTGGAAAGAGTTATGTTTCGTCAGGATGTTTAGAATCACACCAGAGAACTCATATTTGTGATCAATGTGACGAGATACTCTGATAAAAGATCTCTGATTAAACATCAGAAAATACATGATGGAGTTGTTTCATGATATCAATGAAATAATGTCACAATGTACAATGTTTAAACATTGTAGTAGGAGTATTTTAATTAATAATGTCACAATGTAGAACCTTAAACGTTTGCCCCTGTTCTATTGATTTCAGTGTCATATGGATATTAGCATCAGGGGAAAAATCCAGGCTCTGAATTGAAAGAGTACAATTTAACAACAAAATAAATATTGTTAAACTTACCGCGTTGGTGACCCAAATGAATCAAAATGCAACACTTCAAATGTAGCTAGCTGTTTTCTACAAATTGTCCTCTAACCAGTGATGAACACATTATTCCCAGATTACGTGTGGTTTTTGAGCTGTTAGTTTTAACAGGAAGTGCAACCTCATCTCCCCCCTCTCGTGCAATTGATTTCAATGTGATATCGATGAGTGATGACAAATAAGTGTTTGGTTTCTCTTCGTTTTGGGGACCCTTACATTTAAATGCATCACTCCAAAATGTAGCTGACTGTTTTCTGCAGGTTGTCCTCTAATCAGTGAGGTAAAATATATCTCCCATTTCCATGTGTTTGTTTTAGTTGTTAGTTTCAACAGCACGTACAACCTGATTTCCCCCCCTAATCGATATCAGTGATTTATTGCTACTTGTCAAAACAACATGTTTTTGGTCCTTGTGCAATGTATAAGGTGCTAGTTTAAAGAAATATAAGTAATATGATTACTATTGTGTTAGTGTTGATAGTACATTTTATGTTTAGGTTTTCAATATATCAAACTGTTTCTGCATATTGGTTATTGGTTTGGCCTCGTTAAAACTGGCACCAAGCAAAATGTTGTTGAAAGGAAAACTATGTCCAATCTACGTTCGGTTTTGGTTGAAAGTCCA
This sequence comes from Salmo trutta, assembly GCF_901001165.1. Classification (NCBI taxonomy): domain Eukaryota; kingdom Metazoa; phylum Chordata; class Actinopteri; order Salmoniformes; family Salmonidae; genus Salmo; species Salmo trutta. The sequence goes on along the minus strand of NW_021822351.1, from coordinate 238,646 downwards.
AAAGACGTATTTTTCACGTCTTTGTTTAAACAACTTGAAAACAACTTAGTTTCAACGTACTTGCAACATGGAGGCAGTATTAAAAAAAAATGGTCTATGAACAGTTTTATTAACAATCATACATCATTCCAGTTTTTACACACAGTTGTTATTGACAACATTCAAGTGCTAATTGTCTTTATTCCACTACTGAAGAAGCATGACTCAAATCACCTCATATTTCAAACATTCAGCCTGACAAAAGATACATGTTTTATTATTCCATGCCTCACCATTAAGTTAATTATTGCCAATACATATTAACAAAGGGGTGTACATTCAGTTTTTATATTTTACATCCAATTCTTACTATTTTAATGATGGCATTTCCTTAGAATGCGCATTAATCTTTCAGTTTTATTGTTATTGTTTAGTATTTTGGAAAATGCATATAATTTTATTAATTGTTTTTCATTCGTTTTTTCTTGTAAAGCGCATTCCGTTGCATCCATGTCTGAAATGTTCTATAAATAAAGCTTGATTTGATTTGAACATATTGTAAAACAATGAACCCAATGACTGACCAATCAACAGACTCTTGCAAAACCAATGAACAAGTCTGTGCAAAAGCAACACATCTTGGTCCATATTAGTATGAAAAACAAAATAATTTCAATATATCGTCCACTGTCAAAATTGTGCTTGTGTGGTATGTAAGTTTAGTATCTCTTTTCAACAAATCAAGTACATTTTTTAAATCAACAATATGTGAAAGGATTCAACTACTGAAAACAAACAAACAAATGGATCAACCAGATCAATCCCACTTTTCCAGCCTGCTGAAGGCGTGGTGGAGTGGTAAACACCACCCCCGACTCTACCAGGGGCTTGAGGTGATCTCCCACAGCTCTGCTTATGTCATGTTCTGTGGCCTTATTGTTCCATTTCTTGACTGATATTTAGGGATATTATACTGAAAAATATATAAACATGTTTCATATAACATATAATAATAAAAGATCCCAGAAATGTTCCATATGTAAAAAAAATACTTCTTTCTCTCTAATTTTGTGCACACATTCGTTTACATCCCTGTTAGTGAGCATTTCTCCTTTGCCAAGATAATCCATCCACCTGACAGGTGTGGCATACCAAGAAGCTGATTAAACAGCAGGATTATTACACACTTTTTTGGTTACTACATTATTCCATATGTGTTATTTCATAGTTTTGATGTCTTCACTATTATTCTACAATGTAGAAAATAGTAAAAAAAAAAAAATAACAAAAACCCTGGAATGAGTAGGTGTGTCCAAACTTTTGACTGGTACTGTATATCTATGTATTGGTACATGTAGGAACAGTATAGACCTAGTCTGTTCATTATATACATCTACATGATGCCGTGTAGGAGCAGTATAGACCTAGTCTGTTCATTATATACATCTACATGATGTATTGTTACACCATGTAGGAGCAGTATAGAGCTAGTCTGTTCATTATATACATCTACATGATGTATTGTTACACCATGTAGGAGCAGTATAGACCTAGTATGTTCATTATATACATCTACATGATGCCGTGTAGGAGCAGTATAGACCTAGTCTGTTCATTATATACATCTACATGATGTATTGTTACACCACGTAGGAGCAGTATAGACCTAGTCTGTTCATTATATACATCTACATGATGTACTGTTACACCACATAGGAGCAGTATGGACCTAGTCTGTTCATTATATACATCTACATGATGTATTGTTACACCATGTAGGAGCAGTATAGACCTAGTATGTTCATTATATACATCTACATGATGTATTTTTACACCATGTAGGATCAGTATAGACCTAGTCTGTTCATCATATACATCTACATGATGCCGTGTAGGAGCAGTATAGACCTAGTCTGTTCATTATATACATCTACATGATGTATTGTTACACCATGTAGGCAGTATAGACCTAGTATGTTCATTATATACAGTGGTAAGAAAAAGTATGTGAACCCTTTGGAAATACCTGGATTTCTTAATCTCAGTCACAACAATAGACAAACACAGTCTGCTTAAACTAATAACACACAAACAATTATATGTTTTCTTGTCTTTATTGAACACACTGTGTAAACATTCACAGTGCATGGTGGGAAAAATATAATATAATAACTGGTTGACCCTCCTTTGGCAGCAATAACATCAACCAAATGTTTTCTGTAGTTGCGGACCAGACCTGCACAACGGTCAGGAGGAATTTTGGACCATTGCTCTTTACAAAACTGTTTCAGTTCAGCAATATTCTTGGGATGTCTGGTGTGAATTGCTCTCTTGAGGTCATGCCACAGCATCTCAATCGGGTTGAGGTCAGGACTCTGACTGGGCCACTCCAGAATGCGTATTTTCTTCTGTTGAAGCCCTTCTGTTGATGATTTACTTCTGTATTTTGGGTTGTTGTCCTGTTGCATCACCCAACTTCTGTTGAGCTTCAATTGGCGAACAGATAGCCTAACATTCTCCTTCAAAATGTCTTGATAAACTTGGGAATTCATTTTCCTGTTGATGATAGCAAGCTGTCCAGGTCCTGAGGCAGCAAAGCAGCCCCAGACCATGATGCTCCCTCCACCTTACTTTACAGTTGGGATGAGGTTTTGATGTTGGTGTGCTGTGCCTTTTTTTCTCCACACACAGTGTTGTGGGTTCCTTCCAAACAACTCAACTGTAGTTTCATCTGACCACAGAATATTTTGCCAGAAGCGTTGTGGAACATCTAGGTGCACTTTTGCAAACTTCAGACGTGCAGCAATTGTTTTTTTGGACAGCAGTGGCTTCTTCCGTGGTGTCCTCCCATGAACACCATTCTTGTTAAGTGTTTTACGTGTTGTAGAATCGTCAACAGAGATGATAGGACGTTCCAGAGATTTCTGTAAGTCTTTAGCTGACACTATAGGTTTCTTCTTAACCTCATTGAGCATTTTGCGCTGTGCTCTTGCAGTCATCTTTGCAGGATGGCCACTTCAAGGGAGAGTAGCAACAGTGCTGAACTTTTTCCATTTATAGACAATTTGTCTAATCGTGGACTGATGAACATCAAGGCCTTTAGATACTTTTGTAACCCTTTCCAGCTTTATGCAAGTCAACAATTCTTAATCTTAGGTCTTCTGAGATCTCTTTTGTTTGAGGCATGGTTCACATCAGGCAATGCTTCTTGTGAATAGCAAACAAAAACTTTGTGAGTGTTTTTTAAAGGGCAAGGCAGCTCTAACAAACATCTCCAATCTCACCTCATTGATTGGAATTCAGGTTAGCTGACTCCTGACTCCAATTAGCTTTTGGAGTAGCCATTAGCCTAGGGGTTCACATACTTTTTCCAACCTACACTGTGAATGTTTAAATGATGTATTCAATATAGACAAGAAAAATACAATTTGTGTTATTAGTTTAAGCACACTGTGTTTGTCTATTGTTGTGACTTAGATGAAGATCAGATGAAATTTGATGACCAATTTATGCAGAAATACAGGTAATTCTGAAGGGTTCACATACTTTTTCTTGCCACTGTACATCTATGTATTGTCACATGTAGGAGCAGTATAGAGCTAATCTGTTCATTAAATACATCTACATGATGTCTTGTTACACCATGTAGGAGCAGTATAGACCTAGTCTGTTCATTATATACATCTACATGATGTATTGTTACACCATGTAGGAGCAGTATAGACCTAGTATGTTCATTATATACATCTACATTATGTATTGTTACACCATGTAGGCAGTATAGACCTAGTCTGTTCATTATATACATCTACATGATGTATTGTTACACCATGTAGGAGCAGTATAGACCTAGTATGTTCATTATATACATCTACATGATGTATTTTTACACCATGTAGGATCAGTATAGACCTAGTCTGTTCATCATATACATCTACATGATGCCGTGTAGGAGCAGTATAGACCTAGTCTGTTCATTATATACATCTACATGATGTATTGTTACACCATGTAGCAGCAGTATAGACCTAGTCTGTTCATTATATACATCTACATGATGTATTGTTACACCATGTAGGCAGTATAGACCTAGTCTGTTCATTATATACATCTACATGATGTATTGTTACACCATGTAGGAGCAGTATAGACCTAGTATGTTCATTATATACAGTGGTAAGAAAAAGTATGTGAACCCTTTGGAAATACCTGATGTTGGTCTGATGTGTATCAGGAAGTGGAAGTCCAACATGTATGTTGGTCTGATGTGTATCAGGAAGTGAATCCAGAAGCAGCACTGGAAGTATTTGTCCAATTATTCTAATCAATTGTTGCTAAGAAACTAACTGTTAGAGCCCCCTGGATTGATGATGAATTGAACAAATGGTATGATTCAATGTAGGCCGTCATTGCAAATAGTAATTTGTCTTTAATTGACTTGCCTAGTTAAATTAAGGTTAACTAAATAAAATACAAATAAATTATGCAAAAGAGGTGGGAAACAAGTCAGTGCTGCTAGCTAATTGTTTAACATACTGTCAATTTAGAAATGTTGTGGCTGAACTTAACAAAAATAACAATAAATTATATTACCAAACCAAGTTAAATGAAATAAAACACAATGGAAAAATACTTTGGAGTACCTTAAATGGTATCATGGGCAGAAAACCCACTTAATCTCCAGCATTCATTAAAGTTGATGGGTCGTTTATAACAAATCTTTGTGATATTGCCAATCATTTCAATGGCTATTTCACTTCAAAAGTGGAAAAACTCACAAGTGAAATGACAACATTGAACAGTGAACCATAATATTTTTGTGTAAAAGATCAAATAGTGAAAGCGAAGGATTGCTGTTTTGAATTTGGTCAAGTTAGCGTGGGAGAGGTGTACAGTGGCTTGCGAAAGTATTCACCCCCCTTGGCATTTTTCCTATTTTGTTGCCTTACAACCTGGAATTAAAATAGATTTTTGGGGGGGTTTGTATCATTTGATTTACACAACATGCCTACCACTTTGAAGATGCAAAATATTTTTTCTTGTGAAACAAACAAGAAATAAGACAAAGAAACTGAAAACTTGAGCGTGCATAACTGTTCACCCCCCCCAAAGTCAATACTTTCTAGAGCCACCTTTTGCAGCAAGTCTCTTGGGGTATGTCTCTATAAGCTTGGCACATCTAGACACTGGGATTTTTGCCCATTCTTCAAGGCAAAACTGCTCTAGCTCCTTCAAGTTGGATGGATTCCGCTGGTGTACAGCAATCTTTAAGTCATACCACAGATTCTCAATTGGATTGAGGTCTGGGCTTTGACTAGGCCATTCCAAGACATTTAATTGTTTCCCCCTAAACTACTTGAGTGTTGGTTTAGCAGTATGCTTAGGGTCATTGTCCTGCTGGAAGGTGAACCTCTGTCCCAGTCTCAAATCTCTGGAAGACTGAAACAGGTTTCCCTCAAGAATTTCCCTGTATTTAGCACCATCCATCATTCTTTCAATTCTGACCAGTTTCCCAGTCCCTGCCGATGAAAAACATCCCCACAGCATGATGCTGCCACCACCATGCTTCACTGTGGGGATGGTATTCTCGGGGTGATGAGAGGTGTTGTGTTTGTGCCTGACATAGCGTTTTCCTTGATGGCCAAAAAGCTCACTTTTAGTCTCATCTGAACAGAGTACCTTTTTCCATATGTTTGGGGAGTCTCCCACATGTCTTTTGGCGAACACCAAACGTGTTTGCTTATTTTTTTCTTTAAGTAATGGCTTTATTCTGGCCACTCTTCCATAAAGCCCAGCTCTGTGGAGTGTACGGCTTAAAGTGGTCCTATGGACAGATACTCCAATGTTCGCTGTGGAGCTTTGCAGCTCATTCAGGGTTATCTTTGGTCTCTTTGTTGACTCTGATTAATGCCCTCCTTGCCTGGTCTGTGAGTTTTGGTGGGCGGCCCTCTCTTGGCAGGTTTGTTGTGGTGCCATATTCTTTCCATTTTTTAATAATGGATTTAATGGTGCTCCGTGGGATGTTCAACGTTTCGGATATTTGTTTATAACCCGACCCTGATCTGTACTTCTCCAGAACTTTGTCCCTGACCTGTTTGGAGATCTCCTTGGTCTTCATGGTGCCGCTTGTTGGTGGTGCTCTTTGCTTAGTGGTGTTGCAGACTCTGGGGCCTTTCGGAACAGGTGTATATATACTGACATCATATGACAGATCATGTGACACTTAGACTTTATTGAACTAATTATGTGACTTCTGAAGGTAATTGATTGCACCAGATCTTATTTAGGGAATTCATAGAAAACGGGGTTAATACATATGTACGCACCACTTTTCAGTTTTGAATTCTTTTGCATTTTTTGAAATAAGTTTTTTTTTCATTTCACTTCACCAACATGAAATCCAAATAAAAATCTATGTAAATTACAGCTTGTAATGCAACAAAATAGGAAAAACACCAAGGGGATGAATACTTTTGCAAGGCACTGTATACGATCAAGATTATCCTATGAACTGGACATTGAAACCGAATATCTTATGTTTCACAGAGTCGTGGCTGAACGACGACACGGATAATATAGAGCTGGCAGGCTTTTCCATGCATGGGTAGGACAGAGAAGTTATGTCTGGTAAGACAAGGGTGGGGGTGTGTGTATATTTGTAAACAACAGCTGGTGCACAAAATCTAATATTAAGGAAGTCTTAAGGTTTTGCTCACCTGAGGTAGAGTATCTCACGATAAGCTGTAGACCACACTATCTACCAAGAGAATTTTCATGTATATTTTTTCGTAGCTGTCTATTTACTAACACAAACCGATGCCGGCACTAAGACCGCACTCAATGAGCTGTGTAAAGTCATAAGCAAACAGGAAAACGCTCATCTAGAGGCGGCGCTCCTAGTGGCCAGGGACTTTAATGCAGGGAAACTTAAATCCATTTGACCTCATTTCTACTATTGTGTTAAATGTACAACCTTTACTCCACAACAGAGACGCGTACAAAGCTCTCCTTCTTCCTCCATTTGGCAAATCTGACCATAATTCTATCCTCATGATTCCTGCTTACAAACAAAAACTAAATCAGGAAGTACCAGTGACCCGGTCAATAAATAAGTGGTCAGATAACACAGATGCTAAGCTACAGGACTGTTTTGCTAGCACAGACTGGAATAAGTTCTGGGATTCTTCTGATGGCATTGAGGAGTACACCACATCAGTCACTGGCTTGATCAATAAGTGCATCGATGACGTCGTCCCCACAGTGACCGTACGTACATACCCCAACCAGAAGCCATGGATTATAGGCAACATCCGCTCTGAGCTAAAGGGTAGAGCTGCTGCTTTCAAGGAGCGGGACTATAACCCGGACAAACCAAACAGGCAAAGCGCAAATACAGGACTAAGACTGAATCGTACTACACTGGCTCCAACACTCAACGGATGTGGCAGGGCTTGCAAACTATTACAGACTACAAAAGGAAGCACAGACGCAAGCTGCACAGTGACACGAGTCTACCGGATGAGCTAAATAACTTCTATGCTCGTTTTGAGGCAATCAACACTGAAGCATGCATGAGAGCATCAGCTGTTCCGGATAACTATGTGATCACGTTCTCCGTAGCTGTTCTCCGTTTAAACAGGTCAACATTCACAAGGCCACAAGGCCAGATGGATTACCAGGACGTGTACTCTGAGCATACGCTGACCAATTGGCATGTGTCTTCACTGACATTTTCAACCCGTCTCTAATACCAACATGTTTCAAGCAGACCACCATAGTTCCTGTGCCCAAGAACAGCAAGGTAACCTGCCTAAACGACAACCGACCCGTAGCACTCACGTCTGTAGCCATGAAGTGCTTTGAAAGGCTGGTCATGGCTCACCATTATGTTGGTTCCGTTTTTCTGTGCTCCGTTTTTATACTTAACAAATAAGGAACACTCAAAATGTGCACTTATAAATCATAACTTTAATCAAAATACAGCTGTAGACAGAAGTCAAAGATCAAACATCACACATACAACAGATATCTCTCCTGAGTTCTGCAAAATAGGAAAAGTCCCAAGTTATTTTATTTAGTCCGAAGTCCAGCCCTAGTGATGTCACTGCATACGTCATTACCTTCTACTCATCAGACCAAGCCCATGCATACACAGCAATACAAACTTGCAAGAGAGATACAATAGTTACAGTGTTTCTAAGGGCTCAGCAGTAAATGTCCACTCCCCAAGTTGATTTATAGAGATATGTCTGACTAGTCTCTTATCTCTTTTACTCCCCTGCAGGGTTCTGTGTTTATCTTTGAAGTGCTTTCTCACAGACCCCATGCAATAACTCACACATCTCTCAGACTGTTTCTTTATAAGAGGCAGAGACTAGAAAAGAACTGTGAAACAATTTTAAACCTTATAATGCATATATATTGTTAATCGGTAGTCTAGGACCCTATAAATGTAGTGGGGGAGGGGTTTTATAACCCTTCCCCTTCTATCAATACAACATATGCATAATCATTTATTATAATACATCAAACATTTGGTGCAGCCCCGATCATGACCCCAATTTGACCCCATCAATTATCCCAGAAACCCTAGACCCACTCCAGTTTGCATACCGCCCCAACAGATCCACAGATGATGTAATCTCTACTGCACTTCACACTGCCCTTTCACACCTGGACAAAAAGAACACCTACATGAGAATGAGATTCATTGACTACAGCTCAGTGTTCAACACCATAGTACCCTCAAAGCTCATCACTTAGCTTAGGACCCTAGGACTAAACACCTCCCTCTGCAACTTGATCCTGGACCTCCTGACAGGCCAACCTCGGGTGTTAAGGGTAGGTAACAATTTGTTTGTTTCAGTTTTCAATTTAACAAAAATGTACTGGATTGGTTGAAAAGAGATACTAAATGTACATACCATTTACATACCATGCAAAATCATGATAGTGGAAGATATACAGAATTTATACTGTTTTTCATACTAAGATCTACTAAGATGGACCAAGATATGTGTTTCTTTTGCAAACATTTGTTCATTCGTTTTGCAAGAGTCTGTTGATTAGTTGGTCATTGTATTATTTTGTTTTGCAATATGTTCAAAACAAATCAAGCTTTATTTATACAGCACATTTCAGACATGGCTTCACAGGAAATAACAAATGGAAAACAATGAAAATAAAAACTAATATTTACTACACAACAATCAAAATAATTTAAAAAACTAAAGAATAACAAAAACTGAAAGATTAATGAGCATTCTAAGGAAATACCATTGATTAAAATAGTAAGAATAGGACGTAATATCCAACCAAAAATATAAGCTTGTTTTACTATATTGTTAGTAAACAATATAATTGTACCAAAAAATTGTCAGTTGGTTGCATAAATAATTATGATTACTAAATGTTACATGAAATGTAAATATGAAATATCAAAACCAAATGTACACCCCTTTGTTAATATGTATTGGCAATAATTCACTTAATGGTGAGGCATGGAATAATAAAACATGTATCTTTTGTCAGGCTGAATGTTTGAAATATGAGGTGATTTGGGTCATGCTTCTTCAGTAGTGGAATAAAGACAATTAGCACTTGAATGTTGCAAAGAAATACTGGAGTGATGTATTGTCAATAAAAATTGTTCGTATACCCATTTTTTATACTGTGTCCAGTTTTATAGGCGGGCAAGAACATTTACTAAAGTTATTTTCAAGTCGTTGAAACAACGACCTGAAAAATACATATTTTCAACTTTTACTTTCAACCAAAACCGAATGTAGATTGGACCTCGGGCATAGTCTTGTCTTTTCAACAACATTTTGCTAGGTGGGATAGCCCAATGTCAAAACAGTTTTAACTTGTCCAAATCAATAACAAATATGCAGAAACGGATTGTGATATATTGAAAAACTAAACATAAAATGTACTATCAACACAAACATCTGCCACAGTAATCATATAACTTGTATTTTTTAAAACAAGCACCTTATAAACTGTACAAGCACCAACAACATTGTTGTTTTGACAACTGGCAATAAATCACTGATATCTATTAGAGGGGGAAATCAGGTTGTACGTGCTGTTGAAACTAACAACTTAAAAACACATGGAAATAGGAGATATATTTTACCTCACTGGTTAGAGGACAACCTGCAGAAGACAGTCAGCTACATTTTGGAGTGATGCATTTAAATTTAGGGGGCCCCAAACTGAAGAGAAATGAAAGCCATGAAGTGCTTTGAAAGGCTGGTCATGGCTCACATCAACAGCATCCTCCCGGGCACCCTACACCCACTCCAATTCACATACCGCCCCAACAGATCCACAGATGACGCAATCTCAATCGCACTCCACACTGCCCTTTTTCACCTGGACAAAAGGAACAACTATGTGAGAATGCTGTTCATTGACTACAGCTCAGCGTTCAACACCATAGTGCCCACAAAGCTCATCACTAAGCTAAGGACTCTGGGACTAAACACCTCCCTCTGCAACTGGATCCTGGACTTCCTGACGGGCCATCCTCAGGTGATAAGAGTAGGCAACAACACATCTGCCATGCTGATCCTTAACACTGGGGCCCCTCAGGGGTGTGTACTTAGTCCCCTCCTGTATTTCCTGTTCACCCACGACTGCATGGCCAAACACGACTCCAACACCAACATTAAGTTTGCTGACGACACAACAGTGGTAGGCCTGATCACCGACAACGATGAGACGGCCTACAGGGAGGTCAGAGAACAGGCAGTGTGGTGCCAGGACAACAACCTCTCCCTCAATGTGAGCAAGACTAAGGAGCTGATCGTGGACTACAGGAAAAGGCAGGCCGAACAGGCCCCCATTCTCATCGACAGGGCTGTAGTGGAGTGGGTCGAGAGTTTCAAGTTCCTTGGTGTCCACATCACCAACAAACTAGAATGGTCCAAACATACCAAGACAGTTGTGAAGAGGGCACGACAAAACCTTTTCCCCCTCATGAGACTGAAAAGATTTGGCATGGGCCCCCAGATCCTCAAAAGGTTCTACAGCTGCACCATCGAGAGCATCCTGACCGGTTGCATCACTGCCTGGTATGGAAACTGCTCGGCATCTGACCGTAAGGCGCTACAGAGAGTAGTTTGAACGGCCCAGTACATCACTGGGGCCAAGCTTCCTGCCATCCCGGACCAATATAATAGGTGGTGTCAGAGGAAAGCCCATAAAATTGTCAGAGACTCCAGTCAGCCAAGTTATAGACTGTTGTCTCTGCTACCTCACGGCAAGCGGTACCGGAGTGTCAAGTCTAGGACCAAAAGCCTCAACAGCTTCTACCCCCAAGCCATAAGACTGCTGAACAATTCATAAAATCGCCACCGGACAATTTACATTGACCCCCTCTTTTGTACACTGCCGCTACTCGTTGTTAGTTACCTATGCATAGTCACTTCACCCCCAACTACATGTACAGATAACCTCAACTAGCCTGTACCCCCCGCACACTGACTCGGTACCGGTACACCCTGTATATAGCCTCGTTATTGTTATTCTTATTGTGTTACTTTTTATTATTACTTTTTATTTTAGCCGACTTGGTAAATATTTTCTTCTTGAACGGCACTGTTGGTTAAGGGCTTGTAAGTAAGCATTTCACGGTAAAGTCTACACTTGTTGTATTCGGCGCATGTGACAAATAAAGTTTGATTTGAACACTTATTTGTCATTCCCACATGGAATATGGAAATAATGTGTACATCACTGGTTAGAGGACAATTTGTAGAAAATAGCTAGCTACATTTTGAAGTGTTCCATTTTGATTCATGTTGGCCAACACTAAGTGTAACGGAACACTTTATGTTAATCACTTAAATAGTACTCTTTAATTACAGAGCCTGTATTTTTCCCCTGATGAAGCTCATATCCGTATCATGCTGGAATCAATAGAACGGGGGTCAAACATTTTGGGTTCTACATTGTGACATCATTAAAATACTCCTTCTACAATTTAAACATTCTACATTGTGACATCATTAAAATACTCCTACAACAATGTTTAAACATTCTACATTGTGACATCATTAAAATACTCCTACAACAATGATAAAACATTCTACATTGTGACATTATTTCACTGATATCATGAAACAACTCCTTCATGTATATATTTTCTGATGTTTAATCAGAGATCTTTTACGAGAGTATCTCTCCCTACATTGATCATAGCTATAAGATTTGATTCTTGTGTGTGTGTTCTCTGGTGTCTAGTCAGACTGCTATATGTAACAAATCTCCTCCCACATTGATCACAGCTATAAAAGATTTATCTTCAGTGTGTGTTCTCTGATGTACCTTCAGCAAGCTTGAGCGATTAAAACTCTTCCTACATTGATTACAGCCATAAAGTTTCTCTCCAGTGTGAATTCTCTGGTGTAATTGTAATGTATATAATTTTGAAAAGGTCTTCCCACAGTCGGAGCAGCTAAAAGGTTTCTCCCCTGTGTGTGTTCTCTGGTGTATAGTCAGGCGGCTAGATGAAACAAATCTCTTCCCACATTGATCACAGCCAAAAGGTTTCTCCCCTGTGTGTGTTCTCTGATGTATAGTCAGACTGCTAGATGTCACAAATCTCTTCCCACATTGACCACAGCTATAAGATTTCTCTCCTGTGTGTGTTCTCTGATGTACCTTCAGGCAGCTTGAGTGAGTAAAACTCTTCCCACATTGATCACAGCTATAAGGTTTCTCTCCTGTATGAATTCTCTGATGTATTTTAAGGTTTGCTATAGTGGTGAATCTCTTCCCACAGTCAGAGCAGTGAGCTGTATCGCCTGTGTGAATTCTCTGGTGTACTGTTAGTGAATCTAGTCTTGAGTAACTCTTCCCACAGTCAGAGCAGTGGTGAGAATTCTTCCCTGTGGATTTCCGCTGGTGTTTCTTGAGGAGTTCTGATCTGGAGAGACTCTTCTCTGCCTCGTCAGCTTCATGATGTTGTTGAGGCTCCCCAGAGGATCCATGATAGTCCCGTCTCTCTCCTGTGTGAACGACAAAGTCAGACAGATGGTTAAAGGCCCACAACAGTCGAAATCCACTGTTTATTTGAGGTAAAAGGTGATGCCCATAAAGTTGTACAACAATTTACATCAGTAATGAATATTTAAATGCATTTACAAACTTATTTGACAATTGTCTTAATATGACAGTCAGTGAACAACAACAAGTCATTTTTAGCCTTATTTGTTTCACTTCAGTAGTAACATTGATGATTCTAGGTTAGAATATAGGCCCCTTTCTGTGTTTGTAAAAATTGCCGCACGAGGGTGATGTGCACGCAATTTGGTTGCAGAAACTCGTCCCTGCTAATAGAGAAACCGTTAGTTAAGGATGTAGTAAATCTGCATGGAGCAAAAATGCTAGATTTGCTACTAGCATTCAAGCTAACAAGTGCTGCATCCAAAATTGGTATTTTGCACCTATCAGAACCAAAAATTATTTTAGCGACTGTTCAAGCAATAATCAAAACAACAATTGTAAGCATTTTGAGAACCCCAAAAAGGGTTTTTGGTTAGAAGTAATAAACCTGGTAAATCTAGGCTGTTGAATGGTCCCAGATGGTGAACAGTTTATTTAGTAATAACCTGGTAAATCTAGACTGTTGAATGGTCCCAGATGGTGAACAGTTTATTAAGTAATAACCTGGTAAATCTAGACTGTTGAATGGTCCCAGATGGTGAACAGTTTATTTAGTAATAACCTGGTAAATCTAGACTGTTGAATGGTCCCAGATGGTGAACAGTTTATTTAGTAATAACCTGGTAAATCTAGACTGTTGAATGGTCCCAGATGGTGAACAGTTTATTTAGTAATAACCTGGTAAATCTAGACTGTTGAATGGTCCCAGATGGTGAACAGTTTATTTAGTAATAACCTGGTAAATCTAGACTGTTGAATGGTCCCAGATGGTGAACAGTTTATTTAGTAATAACCTGGTAAATCTAGACTGTTGAATGGTCCCAGATGGTGAACAGTTTATTTAGTAATAACCTGGTAAATCTAGACTGTTGAATGGTCCCAGATGGTGAACAGTTTATTTAGAAGTGATAACCTGGTAAATCTAGACTGTTGAATGGTCCCAGATGGTGAACAGTTTATTTAGTAATAACCTGGTAAATCTAGACTGTTGAATGGTCCCAGATGGTGAACAGTTTATTTAGTAATAACCTGGTAAATCTAGACTGTTGAATGGTCCCAGATGGTGAACAGTTTATTTAGTAATAACCTGGTAAATCTAGACTGTTGAATGGTCCCAGATGGTGAACAGTCTATTTAGTAATAACCTGGTAAATCTAGACTGTTGAATGGTCCCAGATGGTGAACAGTTTATTTAGAAGTGATAACCTGGTAAATCTAGACTGTTGAATGGTCCCAGATGGTGAACAGTTTATTTAGTAATAACCTGGTAAATCTAGACTGTTGAATGGTCCCAGATGGTGAACAGTTTATTTAGTAATAACCTGGTAAATCTAGACTGTTGAATGGTCCCAGATGGTGAACATCAGTTGTTTTCCCCCACGGTGGTCATTCTACTTGTTTATGACGTGACTCTGAGTCGTCAGGTTGACATGGGCTACATGGGGTGTTTTGGTTTCACTCTGGGTTGAGTAGACAAACAGAGAGGGGACAAAGACTCTCCTATTTCAGTGGCTGATAATACAGGGGGCGATCCAGGATTGGTCCATTTTAGTTTTAAACTAATACTATACTGTATGTGAGTCTTTCTATTAATAAAGAGGACAATGTGGGACATTGGGATCACATTTCTAAATGACTGGAAACTAAAACACATTTCATGCAGTTCCACATGTGAACTTACAGGGACAGAAGACTTTATACACTGAGTGTACAAAACATTAACACCTGCTCTTTCCATGACAGACTGACCAGGTGAAAGATATGATCCTTATTGAGGCCTCTTGTTAAATCCAGTCCAATCAGTGTAGATGAAGGGGAGGAGACAGGTTAACCCCCTAGAGTTGATGTCTGCGCCGCCACTGAAATCTAATTAGCATAATACTAAAATCACCATAAAAATGTGTTTAAGCTGCGGTGATGTTTGTCAGACAGTGAGACATCCTGAAAATCTTCTCATGAAAACATCTGAACAGTTTTGGGCTACACACTAATATGATCTGAGGAAAGGGAGGGAATTAATGGTAAATGTAGAACTGGTGATATATATATATATATATATATATAGGGGAACTGATAGACACTAACAATCAAAAGGGCAAACAATTCACACCATGAAGTTAGGAAACAATGAATGCGCACTAATTGGTGGGAGACAGAGCGATTGTGTGTCTGACCAGCTCACATTAAACGACCGTCAGTGACGGCTGAACACCCCAAGCAGGCAACAACATGGGGATTTTCTCTCCGATCTCAAAAACTTGAATAAGAAAGCTAAATCAGGGCCAAAAGCATGTAGTGTACACGCCCCTTCTTGGACTGCGCCATCCCCACAGCCTCCGCAATGGATTAGTCCACTGAGACAGGAACGAATCAGACAAGTGTCTCTTGTGCCATAAAACATGTATATAATTTGTGACTGCTCAACTAAAAACATGTTGGTTAACCAACAGCCAGTCGACCAAACAATCGACTAAATGGGGTCAGCCTTTATAGCCATTGATTCCTGAAGAATATAACTTATTAATGTCTCAAATGTTAACTGTATTATCCCCATCAGAAACCAAAACATAAGCTTGTATAATGCCACTGTTTGTAAACTAACACTGTATAGCCTCAATCTGGTTAAACTATCATTATGACCTCATGGGTGGATTCTAGAATATACTATATATCCTAGAAACCTGGTTAAACTATCATTATGACATCATGGATGAATTCTAGAATATACTATATAGCCTAGAAACCTGGTTAAACTATCATTATGACATCATGGATGAATTCTAGAATATACTATATATCCTAGAAACCTGGTTAAACTACCATTATGACATCATGGATGAATTCTAGAATATACTATATAGCCTAGAAACCTGGTTAAACTATCATTATGACATCATGGATGAATTCTAGAATATCCTAGAAACCTGGTTAAACTATCATTATGACATCATGGATGAATTCTAGAATATACTATATATCCTAGAAACCTGGTTAAACTATCATTATGACATGAATGAATTCTAGAATGTACTATATAGCCTAGAAACCTGGTTAAACTATAATTATGACATCATGGATGAATTCTAGAATATACTATATATCCTAGAAACCTGGTTAAACTACCATTATGACATCATGGATGAATTCTAGAATATACTATATAGCCTAGAAACCTGGTTAAACTATCATTATGACATCATGGATGAATTCTAGAATATCCTAGAAACCTGGTTAAACTATCATTATGACATCATGGATGAATTCTAGAATATACTATATATCCTAGAAACCTGGTTAAACTATCATTATGACATGAATGAATTCTAGAATGTACTATATAGCCTAGAAACCTGGTTAAACTATAATTATGACATCATGGATGAATTCTAGAATATACTATATATCCTAGAAACCTGGTTAAACTATCATTATGACATCATGGATGAATTCTAGAATATACTATATATCCTAGAAACCTGGTTAAACTATCATTATGACATCATGGATGGCCAGTCTTTGTATTCATAGTGTAGTGAATTCAGGGGGTATCCCTGAGCTGAACTCAAACCTGGGTCCAGTGACTGTCAAGCCAACACCTTATAACTGTTATGCCAAGATGTCTGAAGTTCTTGACGAGGTCGCTAGGTTTTGGGTTAAGGTTGCTACAATAGCTTTCTCTATGAATGTGAGAGTGGTTACATTTCTCCAGCCCCCATTCCTCAGCTGTTTACCAAACCAAGTCTTAGGGTTAGCATTTTGTTACTTTTTTAAAAACTAGGTTGTCCCTTTAAAAAAGCCACACATTTATTATTCAATCTGCAGTTGAAACAATAACAAAGCTGTCATTCCACCACTGTTTTGGTATTAAGATTTATTTTTTTATTTTATTTAATCAGGCAAGTCAGTTCTTATTTACAATAGCGGCCTACACCGGCCAAGCCCGGACAACGCTGGGCCAATTGTGCGCCGCCCTATGGGACTCCAAATCACAGCCGGTTGTGATATGCCTGGATTCAAACCAGGGTGTCTGTAGTGATGCCTCTAGCACTGTGATGCAATGTCTTAGACCGCTGCGCCTCTAGGGGGCTAGAGAAATGTAACTACTCTCAAATTCATAGACAGACCTATGGATGCAAGGACTAACCATCCATGATATCAACATTATAGTTTTAACATGTTGAGGCTACAGTGTTGGTTTACATTTAGATTGTTCCTAAACATTGGAGTAAAAAAAAAGCTTATTTGGGGTTCTGATGGGGTACAACAGTTGAACTAAGCTCATGAGGCATGTGTTATATTCTTCAAGAATCAATAGCTACAAATAAACTATTTAAAAGTCCAAATATGAATGTAGCAATGGCATATTTCCCCTTTAACACCACACATCAGTTCAACAACTGCAGAGGTTGTGCCTCTGTATTTAAGACAGTACTTACTAGTGTTAATCAGGGCCCGGTTTTTCAAAACCATCTTACAGCTACGTTCATCATTGGATGCCTTAAGATGCGTTTGGGAAACCGGGCCCAGATATCCAGTTTCCTCCTCTTCTTCCTCCTCCTTTTTCGATGTGACAGTCATCTCCCCCTCCTCCTCTTTCACTCCAAAAACTGCATCCTCTTCCTCCTCTTCTTTTACTGTAACATCATCTTCCTCTTTCACTCTTAACGCGTCTTCCTCTTCTTTCACTGAAACGTCTTTCTCTTCTTCTTTCACGGTAACAGCCTCACCCTCTACTTGTTGTTGTATTGTAACAGCCTCCTCTTTCTCCTCCTCTTTAACGAGAGTTTCTTTCTCCGTCCAGCAGACCTCCTCTTCTTTAACAGGAGGAGAGTAACTTAGTGACCTCATGGTCGGGATGTTAGCTAGCTAGGCTAATGCTAACTTAACCAGCCCGCTAGTTGACTAATAACAACAACACCGTAAATAAGAAATTAAATCGGATAACTAAGTAGACGACAGGAGTGTGTTTAAAACACAGTTGCTAATATACACTAAATCGTCTAAAGAGCTTTCTTGGTTCGACTATTTTGTGTAGCAAGATACCGAGGTGGCTGACGAACTGTTGTTGCTGTTGAAAGAAGCGTTCCGTCCACTACATTATACGTCACACCGACAGCATCGCCTTAAAGCCTCAGATCGCCATCTGCTGACTGGAGTGGGAAAAATATCACAGTAAAATATTGTTGTAGCGCCCTCCAGTAACCAGGAGCACAACCCTTCCTTGGTTTTAACTGGCGGCTTTATTCTGTAGTTTAGTCAGAATTATCACCTTCCGTGAGAACTATAAAGTAAATGAAAATACAGTTTAAGCACACTCTTACACCTTCTTGTCTTATGAGTGACTTATTAGCTTGGTATAACTCTGAAGTAATTACATACATAAACAGTTTAGCCGGAGCTATAACAGTATCAGATTGAACACACTAATAAAGGAAAAATACCTCATTGGCTGCTTATTACAGAAGGGAGGAAATCAAAACTTCACACTTATTATTCCTGGCATGAATTCACGCTTCATCCTAACATACACATATCAACCTTTACGAACTACACCCGGTAACATTAAAACCTAACACCGCGCGGGAATGCCTTCACCCCCAAAGGTGTGTTGCTACGATAATGATCCCCGTTACAACAGTTATTAGCCACGTAGTTCCACTTGTCTTGTCATTTCCCCCGCATAGCGAACACGTAAACAATTCAAACAAAAAACAACGACATAGACTTACAGATTAATTGTCAGTTACAATTGTTATGATGACTATAACATTTGTTGCTACCTTAAATAATTGCACATTTTCTCATAAAAAGTATATTTCAACACTCTGTCTGCTCAGGCAAATTTGCCGAACTCCTAAACTTGGAACCAATCAGAAGTCCCCTGGTGATGTAGGCAGCCAATGTCCTGCTTTTATCTACGATATAACTACAGCCTCTTGTGAAACGTGAGCTGCTGTCTGATGAAGAGAAACATATGTCTAGTTCCCAAAGACTGAAATAAGATAAATATATGTTTGAGAGTGCATTTAAAATATTCAGCATGCAATAAGAATTCTCTTGATAGTATGAAGAGGTAACTCCACCATTTATCCAATTTATTGAAAGCTTGCCAATGTTACAGTTTGAATAGCCTAGCCAGCTACTGTAAATGTCCATTTGTGTTTCATTAGCTAGCTATCCATGTCAGTTAATTGTATTTTTCATGTTTTGGCCTGATTATATGTCTCATTTCAGGTAAATAGCTGCAGGCTTAAAGATACATTCCAATCATATACTTTGAACAGAAACCCAAATAAAAGCATGTATATAGAAAGAAGTGTTTGTGTAATGTATCCTAGAATGGAGGTTTAAAGACAACTGCTGCATATTAGCCAATACATATAGTCTAGCCTACACATATAGCATAGCCAATACATAGTCTAGCCTACACATATAGCATAGCCAATACATATAGTCCTAGCCTACACATATAGCACAGCCAATACATATAGTCTAGCCTACACATATAGCACAGCCAATACATATAGTCTAGCTACACATATAGCACAGCCTACACATACAGCATAGTCTACACATATAGCATACCTTGCAGTACAATCTTCTCTAAAAACAGTTGTACAACGACTCCAAAGTGACGCAGCGGTCTAAGGTACTGCATCTCAGTGCTTGAGGTGTCACTACAGACACCCTGGTTCGAATCCAGGTTGTATCACAACCGGCTGTGATTGGGAGTCCCATACGGCGGCGCACAATTGTCCCAGCGTCGTCCGGGTTTGGCAGATGTAGAGCGTCATTGTAAATGAGAATTTGTTTAAACTGACTTGCCAAGTTAAATTAAAAAAATATGCTGTGCAATAAGAGTTTTATGTCTAAACCAGATGAGTTCTCAAATAGCAGCTGGCCAGTACCACGGTGGACATGCATAATGCTGGAAGGCCAATACCACGGTGGACATGCATAATGCTGGATGGCCAGTACCACGGTGGACATGCATAATGCTGGAAGGCCAATACCACGGTGGACATGCATAATGCTGGATGGCCAGTACCACGGTGGACATGCATAATGCTGGATGGCCAGTACCATGGTGGACAAGCATAATGCTGGATGGCCAGTACCACGGTGGACATGCATAATGCTGGATGGCCAGTACCACGGTGGACATGCATAATGCTGGATGGCCAGTACCACGGTGGACATGCATAATGCTGGATGGCCAGTAACACGGTGGACATGCATAATGCTGGATGGCCAGTACGTGCTGGATGGCCAATACCACGGTGGACATGAATAATGCTGGATGGCCAGTACCACGGTGACATGCATAATGCTGGATGGCCAGTACCACGGTGGACATGCATAATGCTGGATGGCCAGTACGTGCTGGATGGCCAGTACGTGCCGGATGGCCAGTACGTGCCGGATGGCCAGTACGTGCCGGATGGCCAGTACCCATGGTGGACATGCATACTGTCGGATGGCCAGTACCATGGTGGACATGCATACTGTCGGATGGCCAGTACCATGGTGGACATGCATACTGTCGGATGGCCAGTACCATGGTGGACATGCATACTGTCGGATGGCCAGTACCATGGTGGACATGCATACTGTCGGATGGCCAGTACCATGGTGGACATGCATAATGTCGGATGGCCAGTACCATGGTGGACATGCATAATGTCGGATGGCCAGTACCATGGTGGTCATGCATAATTCTGGATGGCCAGTACCATGGTGGACATGCATAATGTCGGATGGCCAGTACCATGGTGGTCATGCATAATGCTGGATGGCCAGTTCCTAAATCCAGCAGACTGAAAACTCCAAACAGCTGCTCTGAGGCGTCTGCATGGTCCTAAAGCACACCGTTGACGCTTGTTGTATCACATTGCAATGATAAAACTGGGGTGGACAAAAGTGCAATTTCAGAATTTGGAAGAAACAGGATATTAAAGTTAATTTCAGGATCTCGTCACGGAATTTCTGTGCATTCAAATTGTCCATAGCGTCTGCCTGCCCATACCATAACCCTACCGCCACCATGGGGTGCTCTGTTCACAACCTTGACATCAGCAAACCGCTCGCCCACATAATGTCATACACGTGGTCTGTGGTTGTGAGGCCAGTTGGACGTACTGCTAAATTCTTAAAAACAACGTTGGAGGCGGCTTGTGTAGAGAAATGAACATTGAATTCTCTGGCAACAGCTCTGATGGAGATTCCTGCAGTCAGCATGCCAATTGCACGCTCCCTCAAAACTTGACACATCTGTGGCATTGTGTTGTGTGACAAAACTACATTTTAGAGTGGCCTTTTATTGTCCCCAGCACAAGGTGCACCTGTGTAATGATCATGCTGTTTAATCAGCTTCTTGATATGCCACACCTGTCAGGTGGATGGATTATCTTGGCAAAGGAGAAATGCAGGGATGTAAATAAATTTGTGCACAAAATGTGAGAGAAATAAGGTTTTTGTGCGTATGGAATATTTCTGGGATCTTTTATTTCAGCTCATGAAACATGTGACAAACGCTTTACATGTTGCGTTATATTTTTGTTCAGTGTAGAATGTTCTTTCCCCACTCATTCACACCATCTCTTTACATTGCTTTTGCATATTTGGTGGCCTGATTGCGTCCAGGCTATGTCAAATTCCAAACACAATGCCCATCCCGGCAGATCTAAACCTAATTTGAGCACATTGTGACTTTCTGCATCCAGACCTAATGCAACTTGATCAGATGACAGAAGTCACATTTAAGTGCCAGGTGTAACTGAGGCCGTAGATGCTCCATATCCATTACTTTGAGTGTTTTATATAATATGACTAAATGTGTTTCTTTCTGTGTTGCAGGGGCAGTCAAGAAATGAAACAGCAAGGCCACAGAACATGACATCAGCAGAGCTGTAGGAGACCACCTCAAGCCCCTGGTAGAGCCGGGGGTGGTGTTTACCACTCCACCACGCCTTCAAAAAGTGGTAGAGATACATCAGTGTTTGTCAGACCATGAGACATCCTGAGAATCAGTCATCCCACAAAAAACATCTGAACAGTTTGAACTAATATGATCCCACTGTGGAAAGGTAAGTCTCTCACCAACACCTACATGTGGATGCCCAGAAGCCTACCCCTTTTTCTCCCTAATACTGACTGTTGGGTCGAAGATGCTGACTGTTGGGTCGAAGCGGCTGACTGTTGGGTCGAAGCGGCTGACTGTTGGGTCGAAGCGGCTGACTGTTGGGTCGAAGAGGCTGACTGTTGGGTCGAAGATGCTGACTGTTGGGTCGAAGCGGCTGACTGTTGGGTCGAAGCGGCTGACTGTTGGGTCGAAGCTGCTGACCTGAAAGCTTGGCTCTCTCACTCCTCCCAGGCTTTTGGGAAGGAAGGTAGCCAATGAGCTTGTCATAGCGGATGTAAGCATCATCCCCATTCTCTCTGGCAGTTTTCATAGCTGGGTTAAGTTATTTGTCTCTGGCGCACAGCTTCAGAGAAGTCCTTGTTGAGGAATATGTTGAATCCCCTTTAGTTCGTGTCTCTCTCCAAAACAGCCATCTTGTCCTTTAAACCTCAGGAACTTGACCACTAATCGTCCGGTTCTGTCGCCTGGGCTGGTTACAGGTTTTCCAGACCTGTGTGGGTGTGGCTCCACCTCAATCTTTCTATGATCCATCGCAGATTTTCTGTGATGATACTTTCTCCTCAGACTCCATCCAGGTCTTATGTGAAGACTGATATGACATCCACAACAATGTTATTCCTCCTGGATTGTCCCTCTACATCTGGGGTTGTCAAACTCAAATCAGCAGACGGGCCATATTGATAAAACAACTCATTTTCAGTCATAGACTATGATGTTTGTTATAACAGAAAAACGTGCCTATAACTGGCCAAAACTGGCCAT
Source organism: Salmo trutta (assembly GCF_901001165.1). Classification (NCBI taxonomy): domain Eukaryota; kingdom Metazoa; phylum Chordata; class Actinopteri; order Salmoniformes; family Salmonidae; genus Salmo; species Salmo trutta. The sequence continues at coordinate 215,590 of NW_021822351.1, read as the reverse complement.
TGATTTATTAGAAAAACTATGGCCCTTTTATAATGTCCCAAATGTACATAGGATGCGGAATATAGACGGTTTCTGACAGTTTGTGCAGAATTCTTCGTTTGTGCAAATCCACAGTTTCATCAACTGTCCGGGTGGTTGGTCTCAAACACTCCCAGAGGTGAAGAAGCCGGATGGTGTGGTTAAACAAAGTCTGCAGTTGTGAGGCCGGTTGGACATACTGCCAAATTCTCTAAAACGACATTGGAGGCAGTTTATGGTAGAGAAATTAACATTAAATTACATTTACATTACATTTAAGTCATTTAGCAGACGCTCTTATCCAGAGCGACTTACACATTGGTGCATTCACCTATAATATCCAGTAGAACAAACACTTACAATAGTGCAATCTAAATCCTTTAAAGGGGGGGGGGGGGGGTTAGAAGGATTACTTTATCCTATCCCAGGTATTCCTTAAAGGAGGTGGGATTTCAGGTGTCTCCGAAGGTGGTGATTGACTCCGCTGTCCTGGCATCGTGAGGGAGATTGTTCCACCATTGGGGTGCCAGAGCGGCGAACAGTTTTGACTGGGCTGAGCGGGAACTGTGCTTCCTCAGAGGTAGGGAGGCGAGCAGGCCAGAGGTGGATGAACGCAGTGCCCTTGTTTGGGTGTAGGGCCTGATCAGAGCCTGAAGGTACGGAGGTGCCGTTCCCCTCACAGCTCCGTAGGCAAGCACCATGGTCTTGTAGCGGATGCGAGCTTCAACTGGAAGCCAGTGGAGTGTGCGGAGGAGCGGGGTGACGTGAGAGAACTTGGGAAGGTTGAACACCAGACGGGCTGCAGCGTTCTGGATGAGTTGTAGGGGTTTGATGGCACAGGCAGGGAGCCCAGCCAACAGCGAGTTGCAGTAATCCAGACGGGAGATGACAAGTGCCTGGATTAGGACCTGCGCCGCTTCCTGTGTGAGGCAGGGTCGTACTCTGCGAATGTTGTAGAGCATGAACCTACAGGATCGGGTCACCGCCTTGATGTTAGTGGAGAACGACAGGGTGTTGTCCAGGATCACGCCAAGGTTCTTAGCACTCTGGGAGGAGGACACAAGGGAGTTGTCAACCGTGATGGGCGAGATCATGGAACGGGCAGTCCTTCCCCGGGAGGAAGAGCAGCTCCGTCTTGCCGAGGGTCAGCTTGAGGTGGTGATCCGTCATCCACACTGATATGTCTGCCAGACATGCAGAGATGCGATTCGCCACCTGGGTTGTCAGAAGGGGGAAAGGAGAAGATTAATTGTGTGTCGTCTGCATAGCAATGATAGGAGAGACCGTGTGAGGATATGACAGAGCCAAGTGACTTGGTGTATAGCGAGAATAGGAGAGGGCCTAGAACAGAGCCCTGGGGGACACCAGTGGTGAGAGCACGTGGTGCGGAGACAGCTTCTCGCCACGCCACCTGGTAGGAGCGACCTGTCAGGTAGGATGCAATCCAAGCGTGGGCCGCGCCGGAGATGCCCAGCTCGGAGAGGGTGGAGAGGAGGATCTGATGGTTCACAGTATCAAAGGCAGCAGATAGGTCTAGAAGGATGAGAGCAGAGGAGAGAGAGGTTAGCTTTAGCAGTGCGGAGAGCCTCCGTGACACAGAGAAGGGCAGTCTCAGTTGAATGCCCAGTCTTGAAACCTGACTGATTAGGATCAAGAAGGTCGTTCTGAGAGAGATAGCAGGAGAGCTGGCCAAGGACGGCACGTTCAAGAGTTTTGGAGAGAAAAGAAAGAAGGGATACTGGTCTGTAGTTGTTGACATCGGAGGGAATCGAGTGTAGGTTTTTTCAGAAGGGGTGCAACTCTCGCTCTCTTGAAGACGGAAGGGACGTAGCCAGCGGTCAAGGATGAGTTGATGAGCGAGGTGAGGTAGGGGAGAAGGTCTCCGGAAATGGTCTGGAGAAGAGAGGAGGGGATAGGGTCAAGTGGGCAGGTTGTTGGGGCGGCCGGCCGTCACAAGACGCGAGATTTCATCTGGAGAGAGGGGGAGAAAGAGGTCAAAGCACAGGGTAGGGCAGTGTGAGCAGGACCAGCGGTGTCGCTTGCTTAGCAAACGAGGATCGGATGTCGTCAACCTTCTTTTCAAAATGGTGACGAAGTCATCCGCAGTGAGGGAGGAGGGGGGGGGGGGAGGGTGGGGAGGAGGATTCAGGAGGGAGGAGAAGGTAGCAAAAAGCTTCCTAGGGTTAGAGGCAGATGCTTGGAATTTAGAGTGGTAGAAAGTGGCTTTAGCAGCAGAGACAGAAGAGGAAATGTAGAGAGGAGGGAGTGAAAGGATGCGAGGTCCGCAGGGAGGCGAGTTTTCCTCCATTTCCGCTCGGCTGCCCGGAGCCCTGTTCTGTGAGCTCGCAGTGAGTCGTCGAGCCACGGAGCAGGAGGGGAGGACCGAGCCGGCCTGGAGGATAGGGGACAGAGAAAATCAAAGGATACAGAGAGGGAGGAGAGGAGGGTTGAGGAGGCAAAATCAGGAGATAGGTTGGAGAAGGTTTGAGCAGAGGGAAGAGATGATAGGATGGAAGAGGAGAGAGTAGCAGGAGAGAGAGAGCGAAGGTTGGGACGGCGCAATACCATCCGAGTAGGGGCAGAGTGAGAGTTTTTGATGAGAGCGAGAGGGAAAAGGATACAAGGTAGTGGTCGGAGACTTGGAGAGGAGTTGCAATGAGATTAGCGGAAGAACAGCATCTAGTAAAGATGAGGTCAAGCGTATTGCCTGCCTTGTGAGTAGGGGGGGAAGGTGAGAGGGTGAGGTCAAAA